>NC_025994.2:86320704-86461234 GCF_000442705.2 Elaeis guineensis
ACTGACTCCCAGCACCAGGCACCTTCTTATTATTCTTCTTTTTTTCTTTCTTAAAGAGACGACGACTATCCGAAGAAGATCCTCCCACTAGATTCACTGTCTCCTTGTGGAGCTGGTGATCTTTTTCAAAAGTCTGTAGCAACCCTAATAGATCGTGGTAGTTGACTACAAGCTTTGTCATTCTGAAATGACTGAGGAACGACAGGTAGGACTTGAGAAAAAAGTTCAAGATCACATCTTTTCTCAGTTGTTCATGCAAAGCGAAGCTGAGTTTGCTCAATTTTTCAATTTGCTCGATCATGTACAATATTTGATCGATAACAGATGCACTCTCCCTCATTCGGGCATTGAAAATAGTGCAACTAGTCTTGTGCCACTCAACATCGTCAGGAGTATCAAAAAAATCCCTCAACACTTGAAGCATTTTCTCTGGTTGAGCTTCTTCAAACTTTCGACTGAACTCGTCATTCATGGAGGCCCGCATGATGCAACGAACCATGGTGCGGTCGTTGAGCCACTTCAAATAAATATCTCAGACTGCTCCTCGAGCATTAGGAGCAGACTCCTCAGGTGTCGGATCCATTATCACATAATGAACCCGCTCGTGCTCCAGGATAATCTTTAATTTTTTATACTAATTATCGAATTCGGTCCGGTAAGGTTCTCACTGTCCAACAGTAATCGGAGTGACAAGTTTAAGGCCATATCTGTACACATAAAGAAAGAACAAAGCCTAATTAGTATATGAATTTATTAATTCTAAGGATTTGAATTTTAATCTAAGGATCCTCCCATTATTTTATACGAATTGGTAGCCTCTACCTCTAATTCGAAGAATTACTTTAATTTCTTAGCAGATACTAGAATCTACACAGACTACATATAGGCCCGAAGATGACTCGATCAATCCATATGCACCTATGGATAGATTCTCAATCAATTATTTCTCCAAACAACTTTTCATATTAATTTAGCCCCAGATTTTATTTCAGTAAGCGATGGACCTCCACTGAAAGTTCTGGTTAGGTCAAACCATTAACATGAACCTACTCAGTGATTCTACCTAATGAGTGATCAGGTCCGAGGATAGCTCGATCAATCCAACCATCATCAGATAGTTCATTAGAGTCATCATATGATGAATGATAATTTCATCATTCAGAGAGAACATCAGACGGATGGCACCTACAATGTCAATCAGAAATAATGGATCCATTATCACTCACCTTAATGGGAGGCTATGATCTAGTTATCACCATAACCAGCTCATTTTAAGGACCTAATAATTTAAAAATTTTAATCGATTTAGAGAAGGGAGAAGAGAAAAAAAGATCAATCAGTAGACCATAATCCTCTCACTGACTTCACCAAGTCACTGAATCGGGTTAGGTCATGCTGATTGAGCTGGCACCTAGATCAGTCACACTGATCAACCTTAATGGCATGAGGTAACTCGAATCACTTAGTGATCTAATAAAAATCTAGTTCATCAAATTGACCAGGTAAATGAGATCAGTGGGAGGGTCTGCTAAGCTTGTCTTAGACACTATCGAAATGATCAGATAAATCGCTCTCAATTAAAAATCATCGATCAAAATGCCAAACTTATCTTAGACACCAATTGGTTAACTAGTTTCGATTTGACCAACCTAATGATTCGAATTCAACCACTGAGCCACAATCAAGGTCCATTTAGTCTAATCAAAGACATAGATTTGACCATCTACAACTATTGTACTAGAAAAATCTTGATTAATCTAATTCAATATTTGGTTAGACTTAATCAATTTCTTTACATGGTTAATCAATTCTTTGATTCTAGCCTTAGGTCTAATCCAATTAAAGAGAAGGACATGATTTGAGCTAACCCATGCCCCATGTTTTATACAATATCATTAGATCTAAATCATAATTCTAGATCCAATCAGCTTGATACTTAATTCTCAATTAAGTTTTGCATCAATATGGTTAAGGTTTCAAAAATAATTTTTCATGTAAACTTTTTACATCAAGTCATAAAATCTTTTAGATCAAATCTAAATTTTTTATGATTTTAGATCAAAATAATTTTGACTAAACAAGATTAGATGTAACTAACTATCTTCGCAACTTGCATCATATACAACAACACCTAGGATTTCAAGATCTAGGATTTTGTAAAAAAATAAGTTTTTTCTTTTCACTTTCTTCTTCATGGGACCTCACAGTGGCACTCCTATATGCCATGAAGAGCACCCATTGAACGGGAGGAGAGGGTCAATAAATCCTACTTGCTCCTATGACCAGATGGCCTGATAATTATCCAATCCAAATACTTTACTACTCAGAACATCTAATCTAAATAAATAATAATCAGATCTGAAAATAAACTAATTTAGATCTAATCTAAATTATAAATAATCAAATCTAATAATAAAAAATTAGATCTAAAGTCATATTAATTCATATCAAAACAACCTGGCTCTGATACCAGTTGAAGAAAAATTTACGATAGTGCAGTACATGCAATTAAAAAATTTTATACAGCAGAAATAATAGATTAAATAATTTAATTTTAATTACATATATAAGATATAATCTTAGACTACCACATCAAAATCTTTGATATAAATAATATGTGCTTTAGATCTGAAAATAAAAATCACATCGATCTCATCGATGCTAAAATTCTAGATCTAACTATTAGATCTACCATAGAAATCAAAATAAGTTAGAGATCATTATCAAATAAATTTTGATCTTGATCTTTTCTGATCCAACGATTGAAGAGGGTATTCCTCAGATCACTCGCAACCACACAAAGTTGTCTGGCCTCTATAGGAAAATTCACGCAAAGACTGGCACAGATCAGGGGCTCGGAGATGCTAGTTTGCGAATAATTTTGACAGCTGACCTCTTCCTTCTTTTACAAGCACCTTAGACACTCCAAAATGATAGAAGATCTGAAGGAGGAAGAGAGGAGGAGGAGCAGAAGCTCTAGAAACAAAAATTCTATAAGAAAATTGATCATGGGACGTCCAAGAGAGAGGTCCCCTTTTTATAGACTAAGAATTAGGACTTTCCAAGAAAGAATGCCATGAATCAACACCAAAACCCTTTTTTGGCATCCTCAAAAATTTTAAAAAAATTATTAGAATGTGAAAAAAAATTTGGAGTCTCACATGCCAAAGAATTCTTCAAGAAAAATAAAAAAATAATAATATGACTCTAATAATATACTATATATGAAAAATCTCTTTTCTAGTCTGCATCTTATCTCTAATTCGGATCGCATTCGAATTAGGCAAGAGATAATATTATGACTCATCAGCTATAGCCGACCACTCTTATTAGATCCTCTCTCATGACACCAAAAATCACAATCCAAATCCAATTAGGCATGGAGAAATTGGCATCGATCCAGATATGGCGCAAAAGATAAGGATAGAGTCCTAGTCTGACTTGGACTCTTCATTTCTAATTCAATTTTTATCCAAATCAAATTTAGATTCAAACCACTGATAGTAATAAATCTATTTCAATTAAAAATTTAAATATTTTATCAAATTTTTAATCCAATTAAAAATTAGTCGAGTCCAAATCCTAATCGAATCAAGATCAAATTTTCTTTGTAATCGAGTTTAATCGTATCAACTCAATCTGAGTCAAACTGAATCTAATTCAATTAGACTTATTCCAAAGCTCTTTACTTAATCAAATTAAATCAATTAGTAATCTAATTACTAATTAATTCTTCATAAATGATAGAATCACAGTCTCAATGGGACTCTCCCACAGAGTCCTAGTCCAAGTAGGACTCTTCACCAGAGTCACAATCCAATTGAATTCTTCAGCCATCAGATCTGATCAAACTTCTAATGCGTGTGACCCCATAGGTTCAAACCCAAGCCAATAGCATAGGAATAACTTTCTATACTAATCAATGTAACCATCTAGCAATGATGATCTGACGACCGGATGGATCGAAGTGTTGCAAAGCAACCTTCTAGAACCTACTAGCGTATGGTTATCGTATAATTTATCTCTTTGACCTAAATGCTCAAGATGACTTAGGATTTCACTGTCAATCATAATTAAGTCAACCATATTATATTTCAACCTTTCAAATTTATCTTATGGATTATTCTAGTCAAGATTTTGCTAAATTGAAATACACTGATGCATATTTCCTACCAATTCAGAGGGGTCAATTCCATCTTGACTCATACACTGACTTGATAAATATTTGACTGCACCTAGTATTCTTTCGTCATTAAGTTAGAAACTCAGATAGTCTGATACTAAAGTACAGTGAGTTGCTTATAAGTCATCATGGTGGTCTCAGGTCGGAGAAAAAGTTATACCCATACCCTTCACAAGCTACTCTTGACAGTAGAGTACTCGACATATGGTCACATTCGATGCGAATGTACTCTTATATTTCATCTGCATACCATAACAGTATCTCCACACTTCTTAGTTAAGAGGATAACCAATTCATATAGTACACAATGACCTACACTTGATATCGCTATCGTCTTAGTAATAGCGTATCATTTGGTCACGAACAATTTTAAGAACTTAATACAAATCCTCCTTTGTCGATTAATATATATAGTCCTTAACAGTATCTCCACACTTCTTAGTTAAGAGGATAACCAATTCATATAGTACACAATGACCTACACTTGATATCGCTATCGTCTTAGTAATAGCGTATCATTTGGTCACGAACAATTTTAAGGACTTAATACAAATCCTCCTTTGTCGATTAATATATATAGTCCTAAGGACTTCATTACAATACAGAAGTTCAAAGATGATTAATTTATAATGAAAATATCAAATAATTTTTATTAATAAAAATTCATATACAGTTTACAAGATGAGCACAATCGTCTAATGATTGGTTTTGGGATACATTTTTCAACACTAAATTCATTTTCTTCATAATTAGCCATCCAAACTTGTGAGAACTTATTCTTTTAAATCCTATGGCTTGGCATCTTAAAAGAATTTCTTTCATAGATAATTTCTTCATTGTAAGCACCTGAAAAATCCTACATCCATCCTCGAAATACATGATTAGTACCATAATCACTCAAAATTTTAAAATCATCAAAATCAATTATAGGATCAACACCAAGTATTTTTCAAATATGAGCAATAAAGATCTATGTAGATAGTTTTTTTTTTTATTCCATTCGTTGTCAACTTCAAATATGTCGCATTTATGACAAATATAGCATGAATGAAAAGAATGAACTCAAAAGTATGCACAATAAAGAATATCTAATAGAGAAAATGCACTTTATATCATACTCCATCTTTTATTTTACAATATTATATAAGTATATTATGATATACCGGCACTGCTCCAAAATATGTACCATGACATAACAAAATCAAGCCACCAAAATTTGAAAGATGGACTAATACATTTAAGACCTAAAATAAATTATGACAGTAAATATGAAATCAAATTTTTTCTATAGCAGATGACTCAGCATTCGAACAAAATATTTTTCCATATCTAGATATCTCTTCTTGCAAAGCATTATAGTCTGATTCAAATTGCTTATATCTCTCCATTACTAAATTGTAATGATGTTGCAGGTTCCTATACTACACCTGCAAGCCATCATGAGCTCTATTGACAATCTCATATAAATATTTATAATATTTTTTATCCAAATAATTCACGTCTTTAACTTCAAAATGAAAATGACACTTCAACTTGCTTATTGCAAACTCAACAGCTATTTTCTCAGACTCGATCAGTGTACATGTCGTTCATCCTCATATCTTAATAATTTCAATTGTCTCATCCTCTAGTTTCTATCCATGCTCAAAAATAATATAGATATAGGCTCTGAACAAATGACCATCTCGTAATTCTAAACCATATATAGAATGCATAAGGTCTAATTTCATTGTGATCTCCTCCAACATCTTTTTAGGACAAAGTTTTACTAAATCCATGTCTGCAATTAGAAAAAAATACCAAAATTAGCAATTCACAAAAAAAAGTAGCAAAACTTTTTGGATGATTGATTTTTTTTCACCAAAAAAAATATGTACATGGTTTTTTTAACATTAGCAAAAAATAGTAGTTTTGTGTGTGAATTCTAAAAATATTCATTAATTATAAACACACACCAAATAGTTGAAAAATATCCTTTTAATCGGTGCACGCTAATCCAAATATATAGTTGGAACAATGGAAAATTAAACAATTAGTTAAAGACCCATAGTTCCCTTACTTCATAAATATCACAATTAGTTAAATTAGAAAATATTTTTTAATAAAAAATTATACTTAAAAATATATTTTTAAAATTTTCAAGATTAATTTTAGGATCCTATATTAAAATGTATAAAAATATTTAAATTTATTATATATAGTTTGAAAAAATATCCAAAAATCGGTATAAATAAGTTTCATGATCTTACATTGAAGCCTATAGAAAAATCTAAATTAATTATATATGGTCTTAACATCCAAATATCAACATAAATAAAATTAATAGTTTCAATTATATTAATTTACAACATATATATATATATGTGTGTGTATGTATTTGGCTTAGAAAATTATTATCAAAAATTTATGTTCTATAAAAAAAAATTGAATAAAAGAAATAGAAATCTTATGGCTCATGCAAAAAATCAAATAATGAAAACTAAAAAAAAATCATTTGAACAGAATAAGGAATAATGATAGTTCAGTAATAAAAATGGAAGAAACCAAACTATATTATATATATTTAAATTAGAATAAAATAGAAAAAATATTTATAAAAAAAAATTAGTTGACTCATATAAAAATTATAGGACCGTTTGCATAGAATCACCTTAAACAAATTTTTCGTATTGGCATCCTTATGAAATCTCTATGCACCCTGTTTCAATTTAAAATCTTTTTCCTATGCAATTTGTACGAGGATGCTCTGATATGCTAAGTTTTTTTTTTTTTTTTTTTTTTTTTTATACGTTAGGAACCCATGGGAAACTATATGGGGTCATTTTACCTTTTTTTTTTGTTAAACCCTAACTCTTTCCTACTCACCCGCCACCGCCACCGCTGCCACCGCCACCGCCCCTCTCAAAATCCTCATCTACCCCCTTTCTCCTACAACCACCACCACTCCCAACACCCTTCCACCCGATCCATGTTTTTTCCCTCTCCTCCATCTTGGTATTCAACCTTTGCCACCCATCCACCCCTCTCAAAACCCTCATCCCCCCTGATTTCTCCCACCATTGTTGTTTTTGCTCTCTCCATGGAGGAGATGCCATCACCGCCGTTATGACCGATGGCCAGTAAGCTGGGGAGGACACTGAGCCTGAGGGAGCAGCGGCAATGATGTACAAGCCCGGGCTTCGCCAAGAACCATGGCCATTTTTTTGTTGTTTCTTATTTTGCTTGGTATGAGCAAAATGGCCGCCATCTCTGCTCTCTCCCTTGGTTCCATCACCACCGTCATCACCATGGGTAACCCTTCTCCTTCTATTCCTCCTTATCTAAAGCTCATTCTATCTTTTTTTGATGCGGTTATTTTTTTTTTTCTTTTTTTTTCCATCTCCTTCTTCTCTCTGACTTCTCCGACAACTGGCCGAACCCTAACCCTAATTCCATCCTAACCCGTTCCCTTCTTCCTCCTTTTAGCCATCTTTTTCATTCATTTTTTTGGGTGGGAGGTTTGCTTCCTTGATCCAACTCTATTGTAACCCTAATCTTTCACCTGTTATTTTTCTTTTTATTTTTTTCTTCATTCCCATCCACAAGCAATTCCTCTCTTCCTCTTCTCAACTGTTCATTTCTTTTTTTTCGATGTTCCCTTCTCCGAACCAACCCTCTTTGCAACCCCACCCTAACCCTAACCTGAGCCATACCCCTCTAACCCCAACCATAACCCTAACCCAATGCTTGATCCTAAGCCTAACCCTCAACAAAAGCTAACCCTAACCCTAACCGCAATCGATTCCCTAACCCTGACCCTGACCGGATAGCTAATCCTAGTCAGACCTTTAGACCTAATCCTGACCCTAGCCCTAATTGTAACACTAATCGGGCTTCAATAACCTGCTAATTCAAATATCCAAAAACTTGCACCCGCCAACCCGCCAACCCGAATCCAAACATCTCGGATCCGCTAACTTCTTAACCTAATTACCCATGATCCATTTGGTGTGCCCATTAATCGATGGCTGCAGGTTCGGAGCTGGTCTATTTCTAAACCCAATAACCTATCAGCATTTTTTTTTCTGTTCACCGAAAGCCTCCTACTACTCAGCACTGTGACTTTTTTTTCTTCTCTTAGATAAACATTGAGGAAGGCTGCCACTGACAGCAACCCTTTGTCCCTCCCTTCTTCCCTCTATCCCTTCCTTCTTTCGCTCATTGGAAGGTTACTGATTGCCAGTAGCAACTATGACATTTTTTTTTCCTTTCATGTATGGACATTAAGCAAGGTTGCTGTAACATGGTAGCAAGCCTCTGTCCTTTTTCTCTCTCCCTTAGATGATGTTTTTGAATAAAAGAACGGAAGGCTGCTAAACAGCAATTCTCCTGCATCCTTAATAAGAAACACAATGCTATTTCTGAAATAGAATGCTATTTTTGATGCCACAATGAAAGAGCTTCAGATCAAATTGATGAGGGAATGAAAATCAGAAATATTCGATAAAAGTAAACAAAAAAAATATGAGAGAATCTTGGAAATCACCTTCTGCAGCTTTTTTTTCTCGATTCAATCTCTTTGATCCCTTAATAAACTTGACCAAAAAAAAAAATCAATCAAAACCAAAACAAAAAAAAATAAAAATAATAAAAAAAAACAGCCTCACCTTCTATATTCAACCATTCTCCGTGTTTGAATCGGTTTCTGAACTTTCCCATGTATATATAGCCTTGAGCAGAGAAATAGGCGATAAAACAATCCATCCTTACCATCGATGTCCTCTATTTTTTTTGCCCCAAAACTTGCTCTCGCGAATTAAAGCCTTTATGATTTCTTTTCTTAACCCTCAATCCTATAATCAAAAATCATGTTATGTCCCTTTCAAATCTACATACTCTTTCATTTTTTTTTTCTCTATCACAGGTTGGCTACAGATCTGATGTGGATGCTGGCTCAGGCATATGTGTCGGTGTGAAAAATCAAACACAAAGATCTTTTCTCCTCTCCCGCAAGGCTTCTGTTTGACCTTGCTATTTCCCTCCCTCCCACTTGACTTTCTCCATTGAATCTTCTATCGATCTCAACACATAATAAAAGAGATTTAGTAGCAGGGGTGCTGAGACGTGTGTCTTATAGAAGACAACATATGTCACGTCTGGGGAGCTCTGGACTTCCCTTTCATATATAGGATAGATTTTCATAAGTACTTGGTCACAAAAAAGAGGGGAAAAAACAAGGTCAAGGGTTTGTGTTTGGCATGCTTTGTCCTTGGTTAACTTGACTCAAACCTTAATCACATGAATTCATTTATTCTTCAAAAATTTCATTGCCGTGGACTGAACACCAGCTTGCTGGTGGCGGAGGGTTCACATCTCTTTGAGCCTTCCATCTTGAAAGTTGAGTTTCGTACCGTCTGGATAAGCATTATTTATGTCAGGCAGGAGTGACAGACAGAAAGGATTCTCAATGAGGGAGATGCTGCCACCATAATAGGCTGAATCTGGGATGACATGATACACTTGGAGGCCCATTCGCTCCTTCATGACATCCGGACTTGTCTTCATGACTTCGCTATGGTGTCTGCTCAGTATGCCTTCTGAAAGGTGAACAGTGCCGGTGATTGCACCGCCTCTTATGTGACTGAGCACATTAGTGATTAGAACTGGCGTCAGGATCAAACATGCTCATCAATCTTGCAAGATATTTTATTTTTTGATCTTATAGGATGTACTCATACTAGATTGATGTGAGCATCCGTTTGTATCAAAATAAAAAAAATAAAAACAATTCATTGCCACACAACTTAACTACAGATCTTGTGCATTCTTGTGCACTTGCTTTCGTTGGTCCCTTGAAATCAAGTACAAAATCTCTTTGACAACGCCCATGTTATGATGGAACTTTGAGGCACCAATGACTGGTAGCTATACTTGGCTTGGAATCTAAAATAACACTCAGAAATCTATGCATGGACCGCATCACAAAATCTTTTTCACGCCACCAAGGAAAACAACCTCTACCAAATATGAAATTGCTTTTAAGATAAAATAATCTCTTCTTTCTTGATCTTCAAGTTAACCATGGCTGACTTGTGTTCCACAATAAATTAAACAAATTAAGAAAGTTGCACGGAGAATATGTTCAATCTACGTTTATATTGCCCATAAACTTTTGGTATGCAACTCTGGGGAACAATTCAGTAACTTATGGCTCTGTCTTGTTGATGTCAGAGACATGCATGCCATCTAGACAATAATACTTCTCTACATTTATTTGAAAAAGCCTGAGATACCATGTTCTCCAAGTCACCTTATGGAAGAAAACAGGAATCCACCTTTAAACAATTAGCTCCCAATCTCTATCAGATCACATTAGATAAGAGCATGCATTAAACTAGTATAAAGTCTAGAGACGACAGAGTCTAATACTTGGAGAGTATTGCTTCGTTGCATCTACATCCCATGTTAAAAACTAAAGAAGAAGAGTGATGTTGGAAAATATGTCACTGAAAACCATTCAAATTCATACCTATTGGCTGGTTATGGAGGACGAAAGTTTCTTGACATTCGTATGGTGGGCATTGCAGTGGAAGTGGAACGCCATAAGATATATAATCCCGTGGACTTGCAATGGATATCAAAAGACCACGTCAAGCCCTCTGACAATGACATGCAAGTTATGGTGGGCCTTCTTTTTTTTTTTTTTTTTTTTTTTTCTTTCTTAGTACCATATTTCTACCATGCAGAATGGGACAGTTAGGACTAGTTTGATTCGCAGAGGAGTATAGCAAACGGAAAAATAAAAAAAATATTTATGTTTGATAGAAATTTTTTCAAAAAAATAAAAGGAGATGGAAGAGTAATTTTATCAGGAATAAGAATTTTATATTTTATACAAAAAGAAAAAACTCAGGTAGGAAATGAAAAAATCAAATTTCCATCAACTGAAAATTGAGATTTTTTTTTTCAATTTTTTTTAAACTTTTAAATAGAACGACACAAGAATTTTTTCTTTATCAAAAATATAATATATATTTTATATATTTTTTCAAAAAAATAAATATTTCAGTAAATATATGCTATTTTGAAACATTCAATCTTATTATGATCAACAAATATTTTAAAATTATTTTTTTAAATATTATATATTGAGATATAAATTTTTAGAAAAAAATTTTCATGCTGAAAAATTCTTTCAGCCAATCAAATGGATGATGGCGTAAGTTTTTTTTTTAAAATATAAATGGTTATTTCACTAGGGGTGGCCTTTTCGGCTGCACTGCGTCGGATTAAAAAGATGTGAATCTCGTACCCGATTTGACCTTGATTTTGCCAAGAAACTAGAGGTTCCGGCCCATTCATTTTCGGATTAAATTCGGATCAACCCAGCTAAAAAAATGATAGCGATAATAATAGCAAATAATAAAAAAATAAATATTGAAGGGAATATTACCAGTGAGTCTTCATGAATGGCAACCTGACTGCTGGGACCAAGCTAACATGAAACCGGCCATATTTAGATGGTAGAAGAATCAATCCATGCAATTCTAAAATGTAATAAACAAGTCTAAAAATAAGATAAGTAACTAAAATGTCCTTGATTTGCTCCCCTTTGGATTGAGTAGGTTGGATTAGGTGGCTTGGACGTTGAGCCTCAACTGCTTAGATCAAATTAGAGGATGTAGTTGACTTGTCATTTGTTTGTTTTTTCATCTCACATGGCATGAGCCCATGCATGATGATATAAGCAATTTCATCTACAATATCCAAATAAGATCAGGCCGTTTACGTCGGCATAACATGAATTGCATGGAAATCTTAGAGATGGAAGGATTTCACTTTTTTCAAAACATTAATGTATATATATAGAACAAGCATTCATAGATATAATAATATAAAATGTGAGTATTTATTATTATTATTATTTTTTTTTTTTTAATATCTCTATTAGCCTGCCCCGGCTTTCCCATTTCTTCGCCAGATGTGTGGGTGTGGCTGGCGTGGTGATGCCCGGTTTGCAAGGGCAAGAAACGGAACCTTTGACCGATATGACAAAAATACCCTCGGTCTCCCGAGTCCTCCCTCTCCCTGGATCCGCGGTTTTACAGGGGCTATAACGTAATTTCATAGACCGGCCAATAGGACGAGAATTATTAATAAATTCGAGAGAATCCTGAAGGATACGGCATTATTTATTTCGCATTTAATGTCTTATACATCCAATAAATTGTTCATATCATCCAATCTGAGTAATTGTACGCAGCACAAATCTCAACAAACAATTTCCAGATAGCGACGTATCAGCGAGATATTGATCATCTTCTCCATGGCCGTGCATGAAAGACCAGTGCTGTGGTGCCACGTAACGGAAACAAGGTTTGGGAAAAATGTTTGAGCGGCTCGGGTTGCGCTTCACCTGCGCCGCTGGTGCGCCACGCCACCCACCCCTTCCTTTTTTTTTTTCCCCGTCGATTAGACCCCACTATTAACCCTATTTGGCTACCGCCTCGCATGGGAATAGATTTTGGATTTTAGATAGCCTTCCTACCAGATTCGCGGACTCCACTCCACATTCCAATCCAGCACAAACCCCTATGCACGCATGCGCCACGAATTCCCATTCCGTTACCTCCACGTGCCCGTCTACTCTCACTCTTGACCGCATTAAAACTCTATGGAAGACCTAGTGGGGATTTGATTTGATATGGAACGGACGGTGGATCTTATCTCTCGTGAAGAAATTTCTGGAGCGAGGGCGAAATAGGAAGGCTATTTACCACCGGTCACCTGTCCGGTTAACGAGTCTCGTGCTTTCCACCGGCTGATCCAGTCACCGCCCGTTTGAATTCCCGTGTGGGAGCATGACGCGCATGTGGAGTGAATTTGGTGTGGATTTCAAGTAAATTTCATTCCGACCGCAGTCGGAGTTGGAATTGCGAGAGCGGGAGGGAAGGGGTAAAACTTTCTGTTCTACATTTCATTTCATCAGCATTTCATTTCATTTCGTCCTCATTTAGGTCATATTCGAGAGATGGCTCCATTTCTCTTTCTCCTTTCCGTCGCGCGACTCCTCGTCATCTCCTCCATTACCACCGAAAATCCGAACTTCTCGAAGCTTCTCCACCTCCATCTCGTCCCCGTCTGATGGAAGCCCACCTGGCTTCCCGGAACTTTGCCTGCGATCGCCGACGTTTTATCCAAGGCATTCTGGTCTCCGGCGCCGTTGTGTCTTTCTACTCCTCCAACCGGTGAAAAATCCCCGCTTCCTCCTCCTCCTCCTCCTGGTCAACAATCTGTGGTTTTCTCAGCTGAAATCTCTTCGTGAGCTTCTGGAAACCGGTGAGCATCAATAAGCTTTTTAAAGTCGTATGTTGTGGTTTTGATTCTTTCGTAGAAATCTTCTCTCGGATGCTTTGGACTTTGAATCTTATTCTCCGAATCCACCAATGGCTTCTCATGTTTTTTGAGTGGGAAAAGGGAAAAAAATATATATATGGAAAGGATATGGAGTTGCTGCTTGCTTTTGGAAGTTCCATATTTCTAAAGATTTATCCGATTCTCGCCTCCCTCAACGGCTTCCTTCTCACAAAATCGAACAATAATCCCATCTTTATTACCTTACAAGTCTGCACTGGTAGATCTTCATCTTCCTCCTTTTCTCCATCCATTTTATGTTTCCCCCTACGAGATTTCATTAAATAAGAACGCTCTTCTTTTGGTATTTCTAATTTTTGCCACTTTTGGTTTATAAAATGATGGCAGGCTCGCGGAGAACCGAAGCATGTGCGGTGGTCCGGAGCGCCTGAAACACTCTCCGTCTCCGTCTCAATCTCCATCGCCGTTTACCGCTGAGCAAACTAATAACTCCTCACCGCCTGTCGATATGAACCATCTAACGATCGAGACCGATGACAACTTTTCCAGTCTCCTCGAGCTCGCCGCCAACAACGACGCCGATGGCTTCCAGAGATCCGTCGACGAGGACCCCTCCGCCGTCGACGAGATCGGCCTCTGGTACGGCCGCAAGAAGGGTTCCAACCGGATGGTTCTCGAGCCCCGGACCCCCCTCATGGTCGCCGCTACCTACGGCAGCATCGAAGTCCTTCGATTAATTCTCAGTTTGTCCTCCGTCGATGTCAACCGCTGCTGTGGGCCCGACAAGACCACTGCCCTCCACTGCGCCGCCTCCGGCGGCTCGGCGAACGCGGTCGATGCTGTGAAGTTACTACTCTCTGCCGGTGCTGATGCTGGTTTGGTCGATGCCAACGGACACCGCCCGGCCGATGTGATCGCCGTCCCTCCAAAGCTGGTTGAAGTCAAACTAGCCCTCGAGGATCTCCTTGGTGGCCCCGGCGGTGGCAGCCACCAGTTTCTCCGTCTGTCGACGAGCACGTCGAGCTTTAGTTCGCCGCCGTTATCCCTGTCCCCCGAGGAGGATGGATCTCCTTCGTCCGATTCATCCGCGTCTCCGACTGCCGGGAAGTTCCATGACCATCTCCCACCTTCCGCGGCGTCGGAGAAGAAAGAGTATCCGGTGGACCCCTCTCTGCCGGACATCAAGAACAGCATCTACGCCACCGATGAGTTCCGGATGTTTTCTTTCAAGGTGCGGCCCTGCTCCCGGGCTTACTCCCACGATTGGACCGAGTGTCCCTTTGTTCACCCTGGAGAAAATGCTCGCCGGAGGGATCCGAG
Organism: Elaeis guineensis; assembly: GCF_000442705.2. NCBI lineage: Eukaryota > Viridiplantae > Streptophyta > Magnoliopsida > Arecales > Arecaceae > Elaeis > Elaeis guineensis. Next base: position 86,335,562 of record NC_025994.2, read on the forward strand.
GAAGTATCACTATAGCTGTGTTCCTTGCCCGGACTTCAGGAAGGGCGCGTGTAGGCGAGGGGACATGTGCGAGTACGCCCACGGCGTTTTCGAGTGCTGGCTCCACCCGGCGCAGTATCGCACGAGGCTCTGCAAGGATGGAACCAGCTGCACCCGCCGTGTTTGTTTCTTTGCTCACACCAACGACGAGCTCCGCCCGCTCTATGTTTCGACCGGCTCCGCCGTGCCGTCTCCTCGATCCTCCGCCTCAGCGGCGATGGAGATGGCGGCGGCGATGAGTCTCTTGCCGGGGTCTCCGTCTTCTGTTCCGGTGATGTCGCCGACCCCTTTTACTCCTCCCATGTCGCCGTCCGCCAATGGCGGAGGGCACTCTTCCCTGGCCTGGCCCCAGCCGAATGTACCGGCGCTGCATCTTCCGGGGAGCAATCTCCAGTCCAGCAGGCTTCGCACTTCTCTCAGTGCGAGAGACATGCCTGTTGACGAGTACTCTGTGCTGCCGGAGCTTGAGACAGCACAGCAGCAGCTCAGTGATTTCTGCTTCTCACCAAGCCAAGCTCGCCTTGGCTCATCCTTAGCTGGGAATCGGACTGTTCGTTCTAATACCCTGGCACCATCCAATCTTGATGACCTCTTCTCCGCCGAGATTTCATCGTCTCCAAGGTATAATTCTGAGCAGGGAGCTGTTTTCTCGCCGACCCATAAGTCGGCCGTGCTCAATCAATTCCAGCAGCAGCAGAGCCTGCTCTCACCCATCAACACCAACAGCGTGTTCTCCCCCAAAGCCGTGGATCCACAGCAGCAGCTCTCGGCCACCCCGCTCTGTTACAGGCCTCCTTGGGAGTCTCGTCCCCTGGCCGGATGTCTCCCCGAAACATGGAGCCGGTCTCGCCTATGAGCTCCCGTCTTGCTGCTCTTGCCCAGCGAGAGAAGCTCCAGCAGCAGCTGCGCAGCCTCAGTTCTCGTGATCTCAGTTCGAACAACGGCGTCCCTTCCATGGTGGGTTTGCCTGCGAATTCTTCATGGTCCAATTGGGCATCCCCATCAGGGAAGGTGGATTGGGGAGTCAATGGAGCCGAGCTTGGTCGATACAAGCGCTCGGCCTCGGTCGAGCTTGGCTCCGGTGGCGAGGAACCTGATGTTTCCTGGGTGCAGTCACTGGTGAGCCCGCCGGAGTCAAGGGAGGAGCATGAAACGAATACCTTGGCGAGCAATGGCGGTGGCGCGGCTTCAGATGGCTCTAATTCTAATAATAACCAAGTGGATGGATCAGATCATACGGTTCTTGGGGCCTGGTTGGAGCAGATGCAGCTCGATCAGCTCGTTGCCTAGTAGCACAACTGATCCCGTTACTAAGTTCTCATCAAAGATTAGCGGTAGTAGTAGATGACTGGTAAAAGAATTTTTTTGGTTCCGTTGGCAAGAAGGCTGGGGATGATGGTGGTTCGATAAAAAAAAATCAGTCAGAGATTCGTTTTTGGAAGAAATTTGTTATTATTTCAACAGTTTCAGACAGCTGAATTTGGTGGGAAATTTAGCTCTAGGTTTGTTTGAAGGCACACCCTGGTAAACATCTCTCCCTTTAATTTGCATGTTTTTTGGGGGGTTCTTTCTTCCTCTTCCCCAAAACTCCAGCTTACACTGGATTGCAACTGCTTTAGTTTCTGGGTCTTTTAACCATCTATTTGTTAATCATAACTATATCTTATATTTGGAGAACTATCATAGTTAACTGGCAACAGAGGGATTGAAGAAGAAGAAGAAGAACTACTGAGGGTAGTAGAGCCCAAGACTTTTGTGGAGGTTTTCCCGGTTCCTGATCTCTCGTTGACCAAGTCCACCTTTGGAGGGGACATGGTGGGTGGGAGGGACAGTGTCCGTTGATGTGGGCTTACGTGGCCCACTTGGACGGTTGAATTATTGGCACTTCTTTTGTATGATATTGTTGGAGGGTCTGTGGGCAGGTGGAAAGTAAGGTTCATATGTTTTTGTGTTAGCATACATCGATTTAAAACTTTATTATTATTGTTATTATTATTTCATCTACTATACGAATATATTTTTGTCTCCTCCCAGCGTCCATGATCTACATGCTGCTGTTTGTTTATATCTTTGTATTGGTTTTCTTATGGCTTGTTCTTTTGTTTTTGGTTATTTACGGGCTTCTTTGTGCCTGATTCGTGCACTGTTAAGAAACGATGGGAATCCCGGGGGGGGGGGGGGAGGGGAGGCGGGTGGGCTGTGGATCCCCATACGGGGGGAGAAGGAGATCTTGTGGGAGATCGCAGGTGTTGTCGGAACCGAGGTTTTAAGGCACCTACCCTTCGGCTCCTAGTGGGGGACTGTTTGGAGTCGGGAATGATACTTTATCTCGGTCATGTGCAGGTTGTTGGTGGATGTGTGGGGGAATTGAGCTAGTTCTTGCCAGCTGCTTTGGCTTGGATATTTTAAAGAAGGCTGGTTGAGTTGTTTAGCAAATAATTCTTGTTTGAATTAAAAATGCTTGAATTAGCTCATCAATAGTTCCATTGGAACGTACTATTTGTGTTTTTTAATCAATATAACTACTTGGCTGAGCGAGCTGAGAGTTTTGTACCTGGGCAATGTTGTGAGTTGAGCAATTTTGAAATCAAAGTTTTGAATTGTTGTTAGATGAGGGTTGATGGGTGGTTTAATTAGTTGGATATGGTGGCCTGATGGTCCATTTTCTTGACCTTAAAGTTAGATTTGGTTATCCCAATGAAGTTAGTTCAAAGTTTCGAGGACCGTTTCCTAGAATTTGGTATCCAGCAAATCTGCACTCCTACGGAATTTGGGGCAGGAATTGTGAACGATTGGATGGATTGACTGGATTTTGATGCAGGATCTGGGCGCAGCTAATCAACAGTGACCGATATCAGAATTGTGGTTGTGGGTGACTCTAAGATTAAATGGTGGGTCATCGTCGTATTAAGGTCTTCTGCGACACAGGATTGTAGGCGTGTAGGTCGGTCATAATCTGTGTGGGGTCTGTTGGTGGAATGGTTGTTGCCGGGAATTCGTCATTCCAGTTCTCGGGTGGAATTGAAGATGGTGACTTTTATTGTGGTTGGGATTTCACAAGCGCATTAGAATTTATTTTATAAAAATTGATGTCAACAGGGGATTTTATAATTTTTGTTTTTTTAAAGCTCAAGTAACGGCCACTGAATTATCTTCGTTGGAATGGATTTATGCTGTTTGAGCTTGTCTTTTGGTTTTAGTGTTCTCCAAAACATTTTGTTTGATCCTATGACCTGTTTCTTTTGTTTTGAAGTTGGAATACATGGGTTGTTGAAATTGAAATAGATTTTAACAGGGAAAACTACTGATTGATGCAACATTGTCGCTGTTAGACAATAATCTCGAATCCATCGATGGGACAAAAGCTGTTTTGAATTTGGTGTAGTCATCGATCGTGAAAAAGTATGATCACATGCAACAGAAGATATAGCAATCAAGTTGCCAGATGGTCAGGGTTTACTGCTGAAAAATGGTTGCATAATTGTAATCTAGAGACTTGTGGTTGGCAGATGTTTGATTATCTATATGAGCGACAAAATCGATAAATGAAACTCAAGTTAGGGAGTTCGGTGGTAGGGCATGCAAACATTATAAAGTGAATGATTATATTGTTTAGTTTTTGCTCACCATCGACCAACAACAATTTCGGCAAGAGTATGCTTGATTTTAATATGGTCCATTGGAGATATGATAATATACGGTCCAAATTTAGTTTATACCAAAGGAAAATGGTTATTTCAGTACTAATAGACTTGCTAATAGACATTGAGGAATGTTGTGGGCAGGCTGTGGGGGGACCTTCTTTAATAGTCCCATATCGGACAACTCTGGTGTGTGCATGTGCTTAAGTAGTGCGGTCCGCCTCTTACCTCGTGAGGCGCCTTTTGTCCAGAGGGGTAGATGGGATAAAACCGTGACCTGTCGATCGCGTGCGGCCCGTAGGGCGGCGCCGTCGGGGAAAGCGGACAATACCTTGCGATGGTGGAGAGGAAAAGGTGTCCGTAACCTTCCGTCGGGGAAAGCGGACAATACCTTGCGATGGTGGAGAGGAAAAGGTGTCCGTAACCTTAACACGTGTGCACAACAGTGGCGCGCCAGGTAGGGGTAACCCGCCTCCTGTCGCTCAACACCTGCACCCTCCAGAGTGGGGGGCATCTGTTGTGGGCAGGCTGTGGGGGACCTTCCTTAATAGTCCCACATCGGGCAACTCTGGTGTGTACATGTGCTTAAGTAGTGCGGCCCGTCTCTTACCTCGTGAGGCGCCTTTTGCCCAGAGGAGTAGATGGGACAAAACCGTGACCTGTCGATCGCGTGCGGCCCGTAGGGCGGCGTCGTCGGGGAAAACGGACAATACCTTGCGACGGTGGAGAGGAAAAGGTGTCCGTAATCTTAACACGTGTGCACAACAAGGAAGAATACACTCTGTTTGTTATCTACATTTATGGGAATTATTTCTTCGAAAATCATGTATGTTAGAAATAGACAATACCATCAAAAGAAAGAAAAAAAAAAAAAAAGGGGGCGAGGAAGAATTGAGAGAGGTAAAGAGGGCGAGTCTTCGAAAGAAAGAGGGTCATCTATCACTATGTTTCGTTTTGCAGTCTATTGAAAGTAATAGTTATTGTAGGAAGTATGGTGGTCGTAAAGAATTAGAATTCTTGGATTGGACTCATAGATGGTGACTGCTGCCTCTTTGTAGATTTGGGAATATCATATAGGCATCCGAATTTGCGGAATGAGATTATATGCCAGCATTGATTTAAGCTCTCCAAGGATGGGAATTTTTCCAAGAGAGATTGTCTTGTTATTCGATTCCACATCCTGACGTAAGATACCATGCTTTCAGTTCAGTTTCCGTTACTAATGCATTTAGACGTTGGTTTGAAAGTGGATAAATCGTGGATAAATTGCTAACCAGATTAGACTTCAACTTGGATTTCGCCTCTTTTCTCTCGAAGACCGGTGTTGGCATATTTTTAATTCCACATCGATTATTCATTGCAAATATCTTATATGTAGAAGATCAAAGAATCTAAAATAATATCTTTCGATTAATTTTTTTGAATAAAATTTTAGATTATTATAAATAATATCAGAATCGATCAATTCATAATTTATATGAGCTAGAAAATACTATAGTTCATTAAAAATGGATTTACATGGATTTGAATGCTTAGCCTGATGAGGGCATCAGAATTTAAACATAGAAAGTATGTAAAGATCTATATTAGCGTGAGAAATAAAGGATCTATAATAATATGTATTTAATCCTATAGTAGTTATTCGTTGGAAATCTTAATACTTATACAAAAGTAAAAAATCGAATTAATATGTTCAGACTAATTTTTTTGAAATAGGATATCATAATGGCATGGATCTCATGATCCGAATAGAATACAATAGCATCCTGTAAGTAATAAAGATATTGGTACGCTGATGGTTGCCAAATTGCACTATTCTCCTCTCTAAGATCTCCTATCTGTATTGAGTTTGAATTATTTTGGAGAGGAGTGGAAGGATTGGCCTATCTGCTGCCCTTAACAATTGGTAGAGGGTTAGTTGGATCCAGTTGATGTGTGCACTCGGCCAACAATACTTATCATACATGGAGGTGTGCACTTGCACTTGCATGGGGTAAGGGGCAACTGACCTGCATCATGCATTTTGGCCTCACGTTCCCCTGAGCTCCACCAGGGGGACAAAGGATTACCTTTCTCATCTTTTACCATGAGATCTTTTGCTTTGACATTTGTGTACCGAGTAATAATTAGCAGTCACATCAACTAATCGAATGGTAGTTTGAGTGTTAGTAATGCATATGATTGACTTTGTTGAAAGGAGTAAATGCTGAATAAATAATTTTCCTTCAGTAGATGGGAAGCTCGGAATAATATTTTTCATCAAGCACCGACTTTGATGAAAGTTCTTCTACAACCATAGTTGATCCATTTTGTTGAATCAAGAACAGGAGTACTCCATGAATGGCTGTTATTTAATTGGATGATGAATTATTTGGAATTTAAATTTTCAAAGTATCATGCGAACGAAGAAAATACGTCAATAGTGATCAATATGCTTCCAATCTCTCTATCCGGGAACAAAGACAAAAAAGGTCGGGATCTATTTGAATTTCCAAGTGCATATTGTAGAGATGGATCTAATGGGATTTTTTGTTTTAATATAATCATAGAAACTTAAATACCCTTCACGAGCATGTCGACTTTCTAATTATATCACTTAGATTATAGGATGAAATTTATTGAAGTTGCAAGGCATGTTATGATAGTTGCTGCCATACACGTAGGAAAATGTAAAGCAGAAAAATAGGATCATCCAGTGATTCGTTTTTCACAAAAATATGGTGGAATGTTGAAGAATTTTATTGCTGTCAAAATCCAATAGACCGCTGGTAGATCCATATATAAAGAAGAAGATCGGATCCACGTCCAAGTGCACACAAGAAAAGGATGAGGCGGCTTAGTAGATTTATCAATCTTGAAATTTGTCCCTGCTTTGCCATGTGTCAACCAATGATTGAGTAATCTGATCTGGGCCACATCAAGTCTCATTGTTGATCCTATACCAAACTGGCGTGGCAGTTTCACGGTCACAATTAAAGTAACTCTGACATGTGTAATAAATATGAAGTGTAAGTTGAAGTGGGCCAACGATTCATCATTTTGTTTTATCACCATTATTGGTCATTGCAGGTTCGATTAAAGCAGAAACATTTCTTTGTAGCAAAAAAAAAAAAAAAGGCGCAGAAACATTTCTGATTGGTGGCTCCAATTGTTTCACTAAAAGAGAGAGAACCCTATCCATACATTTAATGAAGGAGATGACAAAGAAACCTTTGCCCCTAAATCATAGTGGGAAGTTGGAGAGGAAGCGATTACTAGGCTGTCTAGATCATCTAGATTCTAGACTTCGATCATAGATTGTGGCTTTCAGCAATGAATCCCGCAACCACCTTCTCTCGAGCCATTTTTTTTTTTTCCTCCCTTTTCCTGAGTTTTGGAATTCTATAAACCTTTATTTATGTATTTCTCAAAATTATTTTATATATGAATCTGTTGGGGGTATACTTTTAACTCTCATCCGATTAATATTTGTTCTCATCTTCCTATCGACTAAATGTACAACTTAATGGATTAAACTGACTTAACTTTCGATCAACGATATATTTCGAGATTAGACTGATAAAATAAAATTAAGTCAGAATTTGACCAGCTAAGTATGACACAGTATCAAAGTTCAACTGACGATTTTTTCGATATTTTATCGATTATCTTGATCCTAAAAAAATAGAGATCGAAATAGTTATTCGATGCAGATATTAATTACCCACGATCGTGGGACGCAATAATCGCCCACTAATGATCCGTTACTCAATTTTAATAACGATTAACGAGATAACTGCCCAATAAATACAGTAATTCTCACGTCCCAAATTCTAGAGAGTGGAAGTTACACGGTAACAGCACTCTCTATCCTATATAAAATGATAAGTAGGGAGATTGGATAAGTTTTCTTATCACAAAATTTTTGGCTCTCGCACTTTGATCTGTTCAACTATTCTCTTTCACCGACTAACTTAAATATCGAAGGATTCTTCGTCGGATAACTTCTAACAAACGAACTTGTCTCTACGGGTTTATATCATTGTTTTGTTTAGTGATTCTGTTTATTTTTAGTTAGATTGTGCCGGTGGTTGTTGGAGCTTTGCTAAATTAAGTTATTCTTCTGATTTTATGATCCATGTTTTCTCGAAATCTAAGAATTTTTTTTTTTTCTGTTTTTGTCTTTCTCCTTTCCCTTCACGAGACGGACATGGCTCCAAATGGTCGGCAGCGTTCGTCTCATTGTCTCCATCTCGTCAGCCGAGTTTGTGCCGCATTTGGCGGAAGAAAAGTAAGTTATAACTGGGAATTGGAAAAGAGAGTAAATTATAGGTGGGGATTGGAAAAAAGAGAGCAGGATTCTTCTCTCGTTTGCGCCAAAATGAAGTCTAGTTCTAATAAGAGAATGGAGGAAATTTTTGGGAAGAATATAATTTATTAATGATCACAAGATAATCATAAACTAGCACTTTCTAATAGAGACCGGATGATTGGATCATATTGATATAGTAAAATAATTTCTGAGAGATAATTGATAATTCAAAATTGTAGTGGCAGTTAAGTATTTCTAGCAAACATTTGAGAAGGTGAGAGTATATTTTTCATAAAAATAAAGTAATTGATTTTGGTCCTATAGATGGTTAGCCGGAGACCAGGAGGATTTGGAACTTTTCAGAACCACAAATCATGAGTTTTTGACCTAGTTTTGATTGGGCCCCTGGTGTTTGTTATGCTAGCTGAGGACTTAAATTGTTTATAGACAATCTACAGAAGGAATCATATTAAGTATTTCTGGTGACATATTTTTAGTTTCTCTTAAGGTAGACTGTAATTTAGATAGTTTAGAGCACTACTTGCTGATTGATTGAAATGAAGCAAGAAACAGAAATTGTGGGAACGAAAGAGAATAAGTTAGATTTGAAATGAAGGGAATACATCGATCTTCGTCCATTTTAATTTCATCTCTCTTCGGTGTACCGAATAATTGAATGCACTAAAATAAAAATATCAAAGAAATAAAATAGATCAGAAGGAAGGAATCATATCAACTTTCATTTAATTGTGAAGATAATTGAGATAAACCAATATATAATCTAGAGAAATCAAACCTGTACTCCGGAGAAGAATCCTAATTTGAAGACAGAATATCAAAAAATTCCATTTGGTTCTACGATAAAAGGTTTTTTTAAAAAAATCTATTTAGGGTAGACGCTATTGTAGATCTATGATAGCCTTGCAAGGGAATGTGATGGAGAAAGTTCTCTATTCTCATTTTTTAATGACAATAAACTTTGTATATATGCATATTTGCTTGGAGGACTTGCTCATCCTTGCTTGTTCATTGATGCTTTTTTTTTTTTTTTTTTTGAGTAAAAGAAGAGCGGTGGTGAACCCAACTACTCATCTAAAATTTTATTCAAATATAGAGATAAAAAGAATTACGGGGATGTGGTAAAGGATATAACAAAAAGAAGTAAAAATATACAGGAAGCCAAAAATGAAAAAGAGAATGCCCAATAGATAGTATATAAACACTCGATACAAAAGCTCAAAAGTACTCACTTTCAAGAAACAAAGGGATCAAAAATTAAGAGGAGACTTAGAAAGAGTAGTATCCATTCTCAAAAAACATCAGCAGCAACTGGATCATCAGGAAATCACCATATTGCCATACCTTCATCATTGTCTCCAATCAAAGAGAATGCACAACAGATCATGAAAAATATTCAATATAAGAGCTCAAAAGCACCCACTTCCAATAGATAAAAAGATCAGAACTAAAGAGAAGACTCAGAGAGAATAGCATCTGTTTCAAAAAATAAAACAACAATTGGATCCCATAGGAATCACATATTGTCATTTCTTTATCCCTGTCTCCAACCAAAGATTCATAAAGAAGGAAGAGAGAGCCAAAGAAGTAACGTCCTGAACAACCTAAAGAAATCTTATCAGAAGTAGTGACCATGGCAATAGCACCATTTGAAGTGATAGCAAGGTATTTAATTTTGTTCCACAACAGGTAGAGGCCAAGCAGAGCTTGTTGTTTATAGATCATGGACTATTTGTTAAGAAAATGAATTATGTTTATGATCACTAAGTGAGGTCAGAAGATTTATGAAGGAATACTTTGTTATTCCTTTCTTTCTAGCAACATCAAATTATAGCTGTAATCAACATGAAGGCAACTTGCCCTAAGTTTTTGGAAAAAGAGCTATATCTCCAACTTCCAATAGGATGAGTAACCATCAGCTGGTTATAGAGTAAATTCTACACAGAGACAACAAAGGAACAAAAAATGAAAAGATGTAGACCAACTCAATTGAGTTGTCATAGAGGGGACATCCACCCATAAAGAGGCTAGATTTTCTTTGTAAAATTTCTCTGATATTAAGTTTATTAAGTAGGCTAAGCCAGAGACAACATCTTACTTTAGAGGGAATATTAATCTTCTAGAGCGAGCTAGTAACCTTTCATTTGGCACCTCTCAAATTTATAAAATTGTAGAGTGAAGCGGTAGAGAATTAACTAGAGAATAAAATTTGTCATTGGATACTATCAGAATCGGAGGTGAACTGAAACCTCTCAAGTGCCTCTTGGAGAGTGGTCAATTCAATGTGTGCTGCCTGAGACAGATTAGAGCCTACTCTAAGGTTCTAAGAATTAGATCTAGAGAAGTATAATTTGACTGCCATTTCAAATTTTAAATAGCAAGCTTGATAAAGATTTGGAAGAGTCTCACAAAGTGGAGAATAAAAGATTTAAATGTCCTTCCAAAACAAAATATCAAATCCATTTCCAACCATAAATTTGAGACAATTCTAGAAGGATAGGGGGCTCTTGATAACCTCATTTCACACACTAGAACATCTACATCATAACCTCCAAGTAGTAGAAAATTTAACTTTTTTGAAGTAGATATACCTCAGAAGTTTCTTTCAGAGACTATGATCATGATTGAGTAACCTCTAACCCCATTTAGCTAGAAGAGCTTGGTTGAAGGATTTCAAGTCTTTGACACTCAGATCTCCCTCTTCTTTATTGATGCAAACTTTATTCCAACAGACCTTGCGAGACAATCCATTAGTAATATCCTTTTCCTTATAAAGAAAGGATCTACAGATGCGATCAATTATTTTGATAAGCCATGAGGATAACTTGAAGAGAGGTATATGGTAGATAGGAATAGAAGATGAGACAGAGTTCACCAGAACTAGCTGCCCACCAAAAGAAAGAAATTTGCTAATCCAAGTAGCAAGTCTTCTTTCAACTTTGAGCAGTAAAGGCATCTAATTAGATTTTGTTAATTTTGAATAAGAGGGAGACCAAGATAGGTAATAGGCAAGAAAATAAAGGTGCAATTCAACCGTGAGATATGAAGATGAAGATCATCGACTATGAGAGAACCAACCAGGGCAATAGTGCCTTTTTAGAAATTAATGGATAATCCAGAAATAAGCTTGAAAGAATAGAGGATGAGTTTTAAAATTGTGATCAAATCTTTATCAGCCTCGGAGAAGATTAGGATTTCATCAGCAAATTGAAGAATACGAATTTCACCCTCAATCCAAGAGGTACCAAGACCATGAAAAAGATTGCAAGAGGTAGCCTGATTAAGAATCTTCATTAAGATGCCTACAGTAAAATAAAGATAAAAAGGGATAGAGGGTCTCTTTGACAAATGCCACGATTGCACTTGATCCAAATCCCCCACCTCACCATTAACACAAATAGCAACTTTGGAAGAACATAAGACATTTTCAAGTTAGCCAAGCCATCTATTAGGAGAGTCTCTATGCTTGAGAAGTGAAATAAAATAATTAAGATCAAGCCTATCAAATACTTTACTGAAATCAAGCTTACATAATATTCCTTTTATGTCAAGATGCCTTGCATGATAAAGGGCCTTATGAGCATAGAGGATATTATCTAATATCGACCTACCTTGAATATAAGCAGCTTGAGCAGGATCGATTAAAGAATCCATAAAAAACTACAATCGATTAGCAAGCGTCTTAGAGATAATTTTTTTTGTAGCTATGAATTAAGCTAATGGGTTTAAATTTAGAGGGATGAGGTGCTACCTCTTTTTTGGGAACAAGGAATAGATTTCTCCCCATCATAAAGGATAAGTAGTCACAAAAAAAAAAAAAAAAGGTTGAATTTTGTTGAACGGTCACAAGAAAGTCACTTTAGTGGCAAGCAAGATCATAATTTCTTATCACGGCATTCGAATCATTAGGTATTACCTTTTCATTTGCCAAAGAATTGTACAAAAATTGGCATCATGGAGTTGAGACATACGTAGAAACCATTTATATAAAAAAGGGACATTTCAATCTCACTTTGAATTCACAAATTGTGGCAAAATGACTCATCACAGTCTTTGCAAGGTTCGATTAATTTGTAAATAAAAGAAAATGTTGCGATCACTTCTCAGATATTGTTTGGAGATTGGCTCGAGCTCATGAGTCTTGACCTAATGTAATTATCTTGTGTCATAGAAGAAATGAGTCACACCAAAGTTGAGTCATATAATGTTAAGTGTGTTTAGATCCTCTTCAATCCAACAGGATAGGATCCGACTCCTACTCATGTTGAGCTGGGGTGCCAGTGGTGTGCTAAGCCCATTTATACTGGGCCGCATTTGTGTCCAACCACATACTCCTCCCTGTTTCCACGCCACTGAGAAATATGAGCGAGTGAGAGAGAGAGAGAGAGTAACTTATGCAAAAAGACGGTGGATATTATCATCCACCGGCTCTAAAGGCAGTCACCCAATTTAGGGTTTGGCCTGGTCGCCGTCGCTCTCTCTCTCTGTTCGGCAGGTGTGGCTCCATAGCCTTGTATCACCAACTTTCTTCGCTCTTGTTCTCCAATTCATTTGCTTTGTTATTCTCCTCTTATTCCCGTTTAATGGATAAAGAAGGGCCTTCACAATCCCGGATAAACTCTCTTAGTGTTAATCCGATACACACATGGCCGAAAGCGATGGTGGGGATTTTTCTCTATCTCATACCGCCCGATTTTCTCTCCATCCAGGAGGCGTTTCGTTTACTATGACTTCTCCATACATCATCTTCATCTTGGTATCACTGTTTCAATTTTTTTTTTCTTTTATTCCTTCTCTCTTTCTTTTTTAAAATGCTGATTTTTTCGAGGTTTGCTATTTGATTCCTCCTTGCAAGCAATTCCGAAACGTAGTCCTAAATGACCTCTTGGTCCAGTATTTATTTTTTTTTCCAAATATAAATTGTAGAGTCGTATTTTCTCGTAGCTCGGTCGTGGGATTCTTTTTTTTTGTTGTTGTGTGTGTTATATATGTGGTAGATTCGTTTGATTTTTGGATCGTATCAAATTTAATGGGAAGCTTTCCCAGCTTATGATACACTTGTTATGTATCTAGGTTTTAAGTAAATGTCCATTTCGGTTCACTTGTTTAACACGTTCGACTAAGTCAAATATAATCCTTTTTCTTTTCACTGCGATTCTTCTTTACTTGGTTTCCGATTTGAATGCTTTGTTTCACATTAGCATTCAAATATCATAGATAAAAAATGGCCAGTTTCTGAATCCTAAGATCTGTATCACATTAACAGTGAAGGGCCTCCTTTCCCTGATCCTTTTGAACTGGTTCTGCTACTCTCGCATATTGTTTCCAATTAGCTAATAATTGGCCTTCATAATCCCAGATAAACTTGTTCCAGTAGTTTTTCTGATTCATGGAAGGCCAAAAGTGACGATGGGAGTTTCGCTGATAGCACCTTCTTTCTTGTTCGCTATGGAGGTGTTTCATTAGTAGCTTGCCACACATTACCATCATCTTTTTCTTTCTCTTTAGTGAAAAAAGAGAAAATTGAGGGACAAAATTTTGCTGGAAGTCTGGTTAGTTACATTTGTTGCTTCACTTTCATATGGTAGACTGCGTGTTAACATTTTATTTATTGTTTCTGTAACAACATCTGTGTCCACCCATCGATTTTGTCATGTTCCCTGGAAATCTTGTCTTTGATTTTTGCCATTGCTGATGGATTTCAATGCTGATTTTGTGTTGCTTTAAATTTTGGAGGATGCTGTGATATTTCTTCTCTATTAGATACTCTATCTCCTGTTATTATTATCATTGTTGCTGTTTCCCCTGCCGTGCTTCATGTTTTAATTCCAAATGCTATTTCATTGCGACAGCTACCTTTAGATGTAAAATTCATTCGCTGGTGTTCTTGTCGTGGTCTTTTCTTTGTGTAAAGATTGTGCTTTCAGTTTTGCTCTTGCAGGTTTTTCCAGTTCTTGCTTTTCCCCATGTTATCTATTTGACTTGTTTTTATCAGATCAAATGCCATAATCAGTTTTTGCTCCATGGGTAATTGTATTTTTCCTGCCAGTGAGTTTTCTCTTTTCCTTTTGCATAATCTACATTGCAAGAAGGATTTGATTGCAATGTTGTAAGTCTTTTTCGGGGTGAAGCTTGTTGTTTTTAAGATCTCAAAAATTCACTTAATTGCTCAGCCAACAGTTTTTTTTTATCTTGATAGCATTCATATAGATTATTTTGAAGTCATAAACTTGTTGATTTTAGAATATTTTAGGAAAAAAAACCCTTGTTAGATGTGATTGGCACCAGTTGTTATGACTTTTTATAATCTAACATTTGATTTATGGTTTTTGCTTTTTTTTTTTTTTTTTCCTTTGACAATATTTTAGGTCCTTCAAATTTGGTGTCCTTTTATAAACAAGCAAAAGCTAGATTGTTAAGTGCTGACATCCGTTTCACTTCTCTGTACCTCATTCGTGAAACCAAGATTATTATGGTTGATAAGCCTAGAATTATATATTCTGGAGATCTCTTTCTTATGGGCATTGAGTTGTCTCCAAGCTGTCAGTTTTATTGAGGTACAAAATGATGTTTTGATTTAATTTGTGGGCTGGAAACATTAAAACCAGTTAATTCTTTGTTCATACTTTTTTTTTTTTTTTGACATGCTTGGATCAAAAGCAGCAACCTAGTTTTTTTAATTTATATGGAAATCATATACTTCAACATGGTATTTATTTTGAGGCATACTCTATGCATAGGCAGGAGGCTTCCAAAATAAAAATCTTTGGTTTGTAGGGCATTTCATAGGCTGCTTATCATTTTCAAAGGTGTATATCCCTTCAATTTAGGACCATCTTTAGCATGGATATGTTGGAAGTCCAGTCACTCTAATTCGGTTGTATATAACCAAGTTCTGTCTCTCATTTTTCTATCATCAGTGGTTGTTTATGTCTGTGCATGGGACATGTCAAATGTCAAGATCAAGCCAAAGCTGCCCAGTGCTTGTAATCTATGCTATCTTAGCTAGAGACATCTAATGAATCCTATGTTACTAAATCTTGATATTATGTATCAGGACTAAACAAGGCAAGGCTAGCCATTTCCTTGTTTACACACACCAGACTTGTTGCTGGAAGGAAGAAGCCTATGTGCTAGATGTACATACAATTTTCTAGCTATATGTATCCTCTAGACCTTACTCATCATTCTATTTGGTCTACCCTTGTGTTTTAAACTTGGCATTGGGAATCATCTAAATATTGTAGCTGCTTTAGAATTTCTCGAAACTCTGGTGGTACACATAGGTATCTTTACCGTCGAATTTGAGAAATTTGCCTCCCCTCTTCTAACCCGAATTTGATCCCACATTGTTCACAATCCAAGTTAAACATGTTTTCGCATAGCAAGGTTCACACTGCAATCATCATCTATCATGGTCTGATAAATCTCCTTCCACACTGTAGTTCAAGCCCTTCCTGTTTCATGAGAATCTCTAACTTATCCACAAATTACCTACCAAAGAAAATAAAGAAAGAAATAAAAGAAAAATCGGCTTTATTCCTTTCCCCTCCACCTCCCTCTCTCTGGGTATGCATGTTATCTGGACACTTGTATGTAACTCCCAAATGCTGTATCAGATATGATATTTGTCTCGAACACTTAGACATTGTGATGTCTTGCAGGATTTCAAGACTGCTGGAGAGCAGGACTCTTTCAACAACTATTTTGATCCTCCGCTTTGACATTATAAGATATTATTTGTTATTTTCCGTAGATTGGTCAATGATGTAGGTGTTAAAATAATTTTGCGAAATATTATTTTCTTATATTGTTTCAATTAATTGGGAAGTTTGGATGATAAACATGTACATCACAAGCCCTTATGCTTTTTGATATTTAAATATATAATTTAGTTAATATTATATTTTGTGTTCCATATTTCTGCATCTCTTTTTTTTTTTTTTTTTCCCTCTCACCAAATCGGATACTTTAATACGCATCTTGAGGCCAATTGCGGTATTCACCCGCCTCATTAATTACTTTTAACACCAAATTGGTCACTTAATCCTTGCAACGTGCTAACTTTTAACACCAGTTACCCTACCCTTCTTAACAGCTTCAAGTAGATGCATGGTTATAACTTGTGACAAATAATTATGCACATAAATTACTTCCAGGATTAAAGGTAATTTTGCAAGTCAAAATCTAGACTATTGGTGTGTGTCTCTTGAGGGACGATGCTAAACTTGAGCATTCACAACTTTGAGAGGCTATCAAACTGGTGTGCAAAGTTCACAAATTTATAAACAAAAGGAAGCTCTAAGATGTGCACCAAGTCTATTGTGATTGGATAATTGTCCCATTTTATCCAGAGCCATTCATTATTGAGAGCTTCATTGAGCTGCCACATCAATGACAATAATTTAATTCGTTGATCTTCTTGCAAGCGCCTCCCTTGTGGTTTGAGCAGCCGCTCAAACACTTGCCATTGCATACAATATCTGATTTTACCCAAAAAATAAAAGTAAAAAAATATGGGTATGATTATCCGTGCAGATCCAGAGCTATGCATGAAGGGATAATACAAAGAATTAGAAAATATTTTTTTGGGTGGAATTAAAAATAAAAAAAGGTTGAGAAAGAGAACAGGTGCATCTTTCATGGGTTGGTTCTCTGTGCTTGCCCATGCAAAGTATTGTATGCTTCAATTGTGTTATGAAAAAAAGGTCTCTTTATTTTACTTTTTTTTTAATATTTTATTTTGTATTTTAAAAAAAAATATTTTATTGGAAAAAAAAAATTTCGATACCATATAAGCTAGAGTCTCTCTTAATTCAAAAGATGTGAGACTAACGGTGTCATTTTTTTACAATAATAGCCTCTCAATTAACGAAAACTGTGTGCATGGGCAAGAGGAAGATTCTATGATGGGTGCTAATATTGCGGCTAAGAGCTTGTGGCTCGAGTGGATGGGATGGATCGATTCTTCATGCTCGCTCATATGGGATATTGTCTATTTTGGTCGGTCCATAACATAGGGCATCTAGTATCTTGTTTCCTTCACCATCGCACACACTCTCTCTCTCTTTTTTTCCTTTTGAGAAAGCTTCAAAGTTCTTGTTTCATCGACTTCTCTCACTTTTAGTGAGAGAGACAAATGGATTGTGGAGTGTTAAATGATAAAGGCCGAAGCACTAACCACTTAATCATATTGTTTGAATCTCTATTTTTTCATTTGAATTTTTTTTATTTCTTTTTTTTAACAATTCTTATTTTTTTGAGGTATTGACTGACAATTGTTACACACTTCACAGTATGAATATACTCTTCTTTTGTTTAAATAATGCCACCTAGGAGAAAAACAAAAGTTGTGAATCCAATTTGGGATCATTACAAAAAATTTGATGATGGTGAAGAAGGCGACGGAAATTAATTACATCTTATATGCAATTATTATAAGAAGAGTTTTTGAGGAGGGACTAATAGAATGAAAAATCATCTTATGGGTACAAGTAATAATATTTCTCCTTGTGCTCAAATTTTCGAAGAGATTCAATTTTTTTAAAATAAATTATTGGAAAAAAAATTTGAGAAAATTTTAGTGATACTGTTGAGTATTTTGAAGTAAATGAGCCAATTGCAAAAATAAGAAAGGGCACTATAAATTCATTGGTGATGAAGGGGAGGGGGGAATGTACCTAAACAGCGGACAATGAATGAAATGGTAAAAAAAAAAAGGAACCAGTGGTTAGGGATATTTGTAGATTTTTATATGGACACGCATTGACCTTCAATTTGATCAAAAATCCTTTATTTGCTCCAATGATAAAATCTATTGGTGAGTATAGGAGGGGATTAAAACTCTTCTCTTATCATGAAGCTTGAGTTACTTTCTTAAAGGAAGAGGTTGAAAGTGTTAATAAAAGTTTGATGAAATATAAAGATGAGGGAGAAAAAAGAAGATATTCAATCATGTCTAATGGTTGGACTGATGGAAAAAGTGAGTCTATTACCAATTTTTTTGTGAATTGTCTAAGTAGGAATGTGTTTCTCAAATCATTGGATACCTCTGGTGTTAGTAAGAATTTAAATAAGTTGTTTGAATTGCTGGATTGCTTAGTAGAGAAGATTGGAGAGGAAAATGTAGTTCAAGTGGTGATAGATAGTGCCTCTACTTATATTAATACGAGTAGACTCTTAGAAAAAAATTGAAAGCATCTTTATTGGTTTCCATGTGCAACCCATTATTTAAATTTAATATTTAGTGATATTAGAAACATTCTAATTTTTTTAATAGACTTGGCAAGGCAAGACGAATTGTAGTTTATATTTACCGTCATACTTGGGTTCTTAATTTATTTAAGAAATATTTTAAAAATAAAAAATTAATAAGACCGATGGTTACTAAATTTGCCATGTCTTATCTCACTTTGAAAAGCATATTAGATAGGAAGATTGCTTTAAGATCTATGTTTGCTTTAGAAGAATGGCCAAGAAGCACTTATGCATATAAATTTGAAGCTAGTAAAGTTTAAAAAATTATATTGAGTGATAACATATTTTAGAAAGCGACAAGATATTGTTTGAAGTATGTCCTTCATTTAGTAAAAGTGTTAAGATTTGTTGATGGAGATACAAAACCGGCTATGGGTTATATTTATGAAGCAATAGATAGAGCAAAAGAATAAATTCGCAAAAATTTTAATAATATTAAGAAGAGATATGATAGGATTTAGAGATAATTGACACTCGTTGGGATTTGCAACTCCATAGAGCATTGACCACTCCATACGGTAGATATTATCTTAATTTCAAGTAAGTCACACTTAATTTTTAATTTCTATTATTTATTAATAAATTTTATTATTTTTAAATTTTAATATATTTTTGATTTTTTAATTTTTAGGTTTCAATGTAATCCTAATTTTAATGTCGGATGTTGAAGTAAAAATTAAATTATTTAAGATAATTAAGAGAATATTTCTAGATGTTAAGACAAGGTCATCATTCATTCGTAATCGATAAATTTAGGAAAGCTGAAGATTTATTTGGAAGGACATGATAAGAATAAAAAATAATTAAATAATTATAATTATAAAGATAACCTAGAATTTGTGAAATTTGCCTCCCCTCTTGATCCCACATTGCTCAAGTTAAACTGTTTTGGCATGGCAAGGTTTACGTAGCAATAATCATCTATAAGGGTCTGATAAATCCCCTTCCACAGTGTAGTTCAGCCCTCCCTGTTTCACGACAATCTCTAACTTATCCCAAGTTACCCACCAAAAAAGAAAAAGAAAGAACCGCTTTATGCTGTATCAGATATGATATTTGTCCAACGCTTCGGCATTATGATGTCTTGCAGGGACTCCAACAGCTCTTTTGATCCTCCACTTTGATATAAGATAGTATTTGTTATTTTCCGGAAATTGGTCGATGACGTAGGCATTAAAATAATTATATAAAATATTATTTTAATTGAAAATTTGGATGAGAAACATGCACATTAAAAACCTTATGCTTTTTGATATTTAAACAAATGACATATAAATATATAAATATATAACTTAGTTAATATTATATTTTGTCCTCCATACTTCTGCATCTCATTTTTTTTTTCCTCTCGGCAAATCGGATACTTCAACACGCATCTGAGTCCGATTCTCGTATCCCCCGCCACATTAATCACTTTTAACACCAAAGTGGTCACTTAATCCTCGTTCTTGAAGCAACGTGCCAAGCCCTCGCTCTTCAACGGACGTGCCAGTTGCCCTACCCTTCTTAAAAGCTTCAAGTAGATTAATAGGAATAATAACTTGTGACAAATTGTGCATAGAAATTACTTCCAGAATTGAAGGTAATTTTGCAAGACAAAATCCAGACTATTGGTATCCGTCTCTCGATGGACAGTACTAAACTGGAGCATCCATTTGATCTTATTTATCTAAATCAACTTTGAGAGGCTATTAAACTTGGGTACAAAGTTCGCAAATTCATAAACAAAAGGAAGCTCTGTGATTAGATGGTTGCCCCAGAGCCATTCATTATTGAGAGCTGGATTGCGCCGCCACATCAGCATTTACAATGACAATAATGTAATCGGTTGATAATCTTGCAAAAGCCTCCTTTCTGGTTTGAGCAGCCACTCAAACACCTGCTATTGCATTCACTATCCTGGCAATTAGGGGTGTGATTATCCGTGCAGCATCCAAGTCTGTTCGGAGCCACAGAATAGGCTGCATCAATATGCAAAAGTTTCACGTAAAGTATGCATGAAAGGATAATACAAAGAATGAAAAAAAAAAAACCCAGTGGAAGGGGAAAAAAAAAAAGTTGAGTAAGAGAACAGATGCATCTTACTTTATGTGCTCGAAACAAACAGAACAAAAATGGTTTTAGGTTGTGAAGATTACCGTTTGGAAGAAGAGAAGTATCATACCTGTTGCAACCGATACTACCATGCACAGTATGAGAAAGACAGCCATTCTAGTATGAGACATGGTGCAGTTTGTAGCTGCTACTTTTGGTCCTCTCTCTTTGGATTCTTTACGTTAATGCTCGCTTCCAATGGATAAAAGTATATATAATGGTGAGACTACTCCTAAGACGGAATGTAATTTGTGATCCACAAAATATGGAATGCAGCAATTTTCGAAAGATGGTGACTTTACAAAATTCACCAGCATATAACTTGCCCGATCAGCAATTTGTGGTCCTAATTTCTTCCCTTCCCTATTTTCTTATCTTTCTTTTTTTTTCTTTTCATATTCTTTTTTTTTCCATATCCCTTCCTTTGCTTCTTTCTTTGTTACCTATTTCTTCACTATTTTTTTTTCTTTCTTATTTCCTTCCTTTCATCCTTTTCCCTTCTTTTTTTTTTTTTCTTTCCTTTTTCTTCCTCTTCCTTTCTTTTTTGCTTTTCCTGTATAGATGGTTTCAGAGTTCTGATCTTATCTAGATCCCATTTGCTCGTAAGAATGAGATGGAACAGGTGAGACGCCCTCCATCCTACCAGAACTTACAGCTTGATCATATTACTATATAAAAAAATTATTTTAGAAAATAATAACTGAGATCTTATATCTAATATTTTTTTTTATTTCTACCTATTCTATATTATCTTTTGAAAATAGTTAGAGAAAGAAAAAAGTAAAGATTTTAAATTCTGACATGATTAGCAGTGTTTTGGCCATCTAGTCTTGTTTCCATAAGAAAATAGGATTTGAGACGTGGTTAGAGTAGGAAAAGGAAAGAAAAAAAAAAAGAAAAAAAGAAAGAGGAAAACAATGATAGGAAAAAATAAGAAAGGAAATAGAAAGAAGAAAGAGAAAATAAGAGAAAAAAACAAAAAAAAGAGCGAGAAGAAAAAAAAAGGAAAGAAAGAAAAGTAAAAAAAATATAAAGGAAAAAAGCTATTATCATAATTTGTGATTCATAAAATATGGAACAAAATGATTTTAGAAAGAGGGTGACTTACCAAAAATAACTTGCAATATAGAATAGATATAATAAAATAGATTACAAACATAGAATAGAATATAATAGATGTAATATCTTAATTTTTTTAAAATAATTTTTTATGTTAATAGTATGATTAAAATTTGAAGTTTTGGTGGAATGGTGGCCATCCTATCCTTGCGAGAAAATAAGAAAAAAAAGGAAGAAAAATGAATAAAATGAAAAATGAAAAGGAAAGAAGAAGAAAAAGAATCGAAAGAAAGAAAGGAAAATGGATAAAGGAAAGAAAGAAAAAAAAATGAAAGAAAGGAAAGAAGACGGAAAGAGAAAGAATAAAGAGAAAATAAGAAAAAGAAACAAAAAAAAGTAAGGAAAAAAAGGAAAGAAAGAGAAGTAAAGAAAACGCAAAGGAAAAAAAGCTATTACCATAATTTGTGATTCATAAAATATAGAACAAAATGATTTAGAAAGAGAGTGACTTACCAAAAATAACTAGCAATATATATTAGATATAATAAAATAGATAATAGAAATAGATCGGAATATAATAGATGTAATATCTTTTTTTTTAAATATTTTTTTGTAGTGATGATAGTATGATTAAAGTTTGAAGTTTTGGTAGAATGGCGGCCATCCTATCCTTGCAAGGAAATAAAGAAAAAAGAAAAAAAAGGCAAGGAAAATGAATAAAGAGAAAAAGGAAAAGGAAAGAAGAAGAAGAAGAAGAAAAGAATTGAAAGAAAGGAAGGAAGAAGAAAAGGAATTAAAAGAAAGAAGGGAGAAAGAGAAAAAAAGAAGAAAAAAATGGAAATAAAGAAGAACCCAAGGACAAGATAACAAGAAAAAAAAAGAAGAAAAGGGAAAAAGTAAGGTAAGAAAAAATATACAATGTTAACAAAAAATGTTATAAATTAATATCAATATATATTATAAAAATATAGTTATTAATAATATCATTTGTTTTTGTATTAATTTAGTAGTATATTAAAATTTATACTTTCCTAACAAGAGTCTCTCAAATTCGAAGATTAAAGCCTTCGAAAGTAATATTATTAATGCTGAAAATTAAAAAAAAAAAAAATACCAATCAGTTTCTTTCTTTTTCTCCTCTTAAGGGTGGTCAGGCTTATTTATAGCCTTCTATACTTCTAAGATAGCTAGGATTAATAAAAAAATAAAAAAAATCCTAACAGCTAGGGTTGGTTTGTAACTTCAGTAATTATTGGTACGGTTGCTGCTGATTTATTGCTGATATATTGTAATTATCTTTTTTATTTGCTTTTGATTTGCTTCCAAATAAAACTTTTAACATAATAGAAATCTTGATAATTGGACAATGTTAAATCCAGGTTGAAATAGAAATCTTTTAGCCATCCTATTTGTTTCAACTATGGTTATTACATTCTTATCACAATAGGACTGAATCAAGTCTAATTTGTAGCCGGTCAAAGTGCCATTGTAACAACTCCATGCCTCTTCGAGACATTTTATCCCCAAGATGCAATGTAGGAAAGGTGAGGTCATCATGGTCCTCCCAAGTTGCTTTTTCTCTTGTGCCATTGTTCCAATAAATAAAAATCTCCATTCGGACGACCATCGACATGGTAGCGACAATGATCTAACACTTCCATTTGAATATGTGGCCGATCTTTAACTAATTCAGGAGGTAAAACAGAAGTGGTAGGAGGTTCACCACAGAAAGGCTTAATTTGAAAATATAAAAATATCATGAATACGAGCTCCAGAAAGAAGTTCAATCTATAAGCCGCATGTTAGATCTTTTCTATTACCTTAAAGGGACCATATATATGGAAAGCAGGAGACAGCTTGGAGTAAGAACTCTTGATAGAAATTTTTGATATCTCGACAGTCAAAGAAATACATATCACCGACAAGGAACTCCCTCTCCTTATGCCGCCGATTATAATACTACTTCATATGGTTTTGGGCAGCAGCTAAGTATTGCTTTAAAGTCTTTAAGTGCTCATTTTTTTCAATTAACTCAGCATCCACATCTCATCTCCCATAAACCCTTTGATGTAGAAAGGTATGGTAGGTGGTGGCCCACCATATAATGCTTCAAATGGTGTCATGTCAATGGTAGAGTAGTAAGAAGTATTGTAGGACGTCTGCCTAAGATAGAAATTTTACCCACGATTTTGGCTCATCGCCAGCAGCATGAGATATGTCTCTAAGCTTCTATTCAAAACTTTTGATGGGCCATTAGTTTGTAGGTGGGCACCATAGATATTTTGAACTTAATTTATTGTAGAGAAAAAAATTTCTACCAAAAAAAGAGAGAAATAGTCTATCTCTCTACATGCTCCACATAATCTTCAGCTATTTGTTTTGCAATATAGGGATATCCGAGAGCAATTAAATGTATATTTTTGTTAGCTGATCCACCACCACTATGATGGTGGTCTTTCCTCCATTTTTGGGCAGCCCCTGATGAAGTCCATAGGAATATCCTCCTAAACCTAATTTGGAATAGGAAGGGGTTGAAGTAGGCTAGCCAGTTTGGTGGCTTCATACTTCATCTTCTGGCATACTTCATATCTTGCCACGAACTGGGTCACATCCTTCCATATCTTTGGCCAATAAAAATCCTTTTGATTTGCTTGAAGGTCTTCAAATTGCCTCCATGACCTGCTGTAGATCACAATGAAAGTAGTAGATGATGCGATCATGATAAGGCGAGATAGTTCTAAGCAGTATCCATCTTATAGTATATAGAGGATGGCCGCCTAGCATAGTTTCTCATAGCAGATGGGTCGACGCTCATCTTCTATCTCACCTTCCTGATATGTGGATTTTCTTCATAATCCCCTTCAATACCATTAAGAAGGGAAAAAATAAGAAAAGATATAATTAGCAAATCTTCATCAGAGAAAATTTATGAAAGGGCATCTGCAGCTGAATTCTCTGAGCCTTTTTTGTAGACTATTTCATAGTTATATCTCTGAAGCTTAGAGAGCCATTTATGTTACACCGGTGTAGCTATCCTTTACTCCAAAATATATTTTAAGGATGATGGTCCATTCTGATGATGAATTTCTTTCCAAGTAAGTATGATCTGCAGTCACTAAGGCTAGTAGCTCTCTTTCATAGATAGAGAGAGCTTGCACCGGCCCCTTCAGCTCTTAGTAGAAGAAGTGATGGGATGGCCAGTCTGCATAAGCACTACACCTATACCTATGCTCGAAGCGTCAGTCTCCACCTCAGACTGTAAATCAAATTTAGACAAGACAAGTACTGGTGTAGAAGTCATAGCTTCCTTCAATTTTGGAATGTCTGCGTAGCCTCATCTGTCCAATAGAAATCATTCTTAAATAAGACAATAAATAGAGCAGCAATATGCCCATATCCATGCATGAACTCCATTAGTAGCCTGTTAGATCAAAAAATCTTCATGAACTGCCGTTAGTAGCCTGTTAGATCAAAAATCTTCGTAGAGCTTTCATTGTTGTGGGGACAGACCACTCGATCATCACTTTTATCTTCTCTGGATCGGTTTCAACACCCTTAGCTAGTACCAAAAGAGTACTTTCTCTCCTTTATATAAAGTTTATGATCTCTAAGAATTTTAAATATATGTCTCACATGATATGTGAGGCCGAAGGGCATCACAAGGAACTCATAGTGTTCATCATGTGTTTTGAAACCAATTTCTCCATATCTGCAGGATGTACACTGATTTGATGATAGTCGACACATAGATCCATTTTGGAGAAGTAGCAGGCTCTGTCAACTCATCCAATAGCTCATTAATAATCATATTGGACATTTATCCTTTACTATAATATTGTTGAGCTTGTGATGATCGATGCAAAATCTCCAAGAGCCTCTTTTTTCTTTACTAGCAGAACAAGAAAAGAGTAAGAGTTTTTGAGGGGCCAGTAATGCCAACTTAAAGCATTTTCATCATTTGCTTCTCTATTTCTTATTTTTTAACATGCAAATACTGATAAGGGTGAACATTAACTGATGGAGCTCTTGGGATGATCGGAATCCGATGAACATGCTCGATCGTGCACTAATGGAAGGCTCTTAGGTTCCTGAAATATGTTAGAGAATTCAGATAAGAGTAGTTTCAGCAACTGTACCTCCTTATCTGATACTATTTTAGCTACTATCAGTATCAAAAAAGTCATGTTATTGGTGGATTCTACAAGTGGTTATGTTATGATTGACAAAGAGCTGCTATAGCGTCACTTTCAGCTTTGAACAGCTGTTTTGTGGCCTTTTTGGTCTAGTTTCATGCTGGTATTATGGCCAACTTAATGTTGCATCAAGTCAGCAGCAACTTGGGTTGTTTTTAGGCTGATACCATGCTAGTTTTAGATCCTATTTGGTGCTGAAAATGACTGCAGGAGATCAGCTGACAACAATTGATAGTTGACTAGTTTCAGTTGCTGCATCAGATCCACGATTTTTTTTAAAGTTTGCTGCTGGTCTGCCCCTCGATCTAACACCTCATGGCTAGCGAACCTTCCTCTTGGCTGCTAGAACAATCCTTTGATGGTCAGCTATGCTGCTGTCCAACAGCAGCAATTTGGTGTTGTGGAGGTCTCCAAAGGTTCAGTAGACAGTAACATAAAAGCTAGAGAAGTCAATGCGAGCTTTATGAATTATTGGAGTATGACTGGCTCTATCTCGATGGACTCTTCTGCTTTAATTATGACTTGTCGATCATCATTTTCAAAGATCATTGTCATCTTTATGAAGCTCCGATGGACATCCTCACTACATCGTGAAGCCAACCAAGCACCACATCTTTTATGAAGCACCATCTTGTATGTTAAGAGGCACTTTCTGGTGCACTTCATTTTTTGATCGTTGCCGACTATCACTTTAAAGCAAAAGATCGGCTCCATCTTTAACTTCAATTTTTTTGCGATGTCAAGCTAATAAAGTATGCATCCGATGTCGAGCAATACTAAAATTGTCATTTTCTTATGTTTGCTAAAAAGCGCATCGCTTGGGACTTCTTTACAACCCTAAAAAAGGCATGGAGGGAAATTATGGGCTCTTCAAAATCTTCAGGTAATGCCTTCTCATCTTTTTCTTGTGGCTCTTCATCAAAGCTTCATCACCATCAATATCGGCATCACATTGCTCATCGTCGGACATCACCAAGAACAATTGAGTTTTATATTTGTGCCCCGATCTTCACTTTTCATCATCGTGAAAGCAGAGCCCTTCTTTCTACTTTTCTCAACTAATTAAGAAGTGGTAAAGGTTCACACGGCTTTGGAGAGGTAGAAGAGGAAAAGCTCGCTGCTAACCGTACATTGGTGAGGGATCTGGTTAAAGAATGCCGCATCGAAGCCGAAGATATTGTTTGTGTGACACTATCGAGCATTGGATAGTCATACTAGAAAAATCTTTGATTATTTTCAACTTTCTTCAATTACCGCGCCAAGACATCGATGGAGGATAAGATTTTTTGGAGAGATAGTTCAATCAATGGCGTTTGAGTGCTTTCAGCTTCGACATCGTTCTTCTTCATCATGGATTCGGATGTCATAGAAGTCACCATGAAAATCGCAGAAAAATTCAGCAAGAAGAGTAGATCGTTGTAAGGCTCTAATACCAAATTATTAAGATTTATACTCTCCGAACATGAATTTCTCAAATTCGAGGATGAGAAGGCCTCCAAAATAATACTATTAATGCTGGCATTTGAGAGGAGCAAGACGAAAATAGCAATCAATTCATTTCTTCCCCCCATAGGGGTAGCTGGTCCAGCTTATTTACGGCCTTCTACGTTTTAAGATAGCTAGGATTAATAAGAAAATAAAGAAAAATCTTAACAACTAGAGCTAGTTTGTAATTTTAGTAATTCTTGTCATGATTGCTGTTGATTTATTGCTGATTTGTTGCTGATATATTGTGATTTCCTTCTTTACTTGCTTCTATTTGCTCTCAAACAAGACTTCGTAAAAAAATAGGAATCTTGATAATTGGATAATCCTAAATCCAAGCTGAAATAGAAATCTTTTAGCTTCCCTATTCATTTCTAACTATGGTTATTATATTTCTTATCACAATAGGGATAAATCAAGCCTAATTTGTAACCTATCAAAGCTACCATTGTAACATGGTACTAATAAATTTTTATTTAATAATCATGTATTAAATAAATATTAGTATATATTAAACAAATTATTATAAATAATTTCATTAATTTTGTATTGATTTTATTTTTATTTAATATGATTTAATAATCCAATTATAAACTTAAGTATATTATATTATTCTATTTTGATAAAGAACTATATTAAAAAAATATGTCTACCTATTATCCAAAATAAAATCTCTGGCAATAATGCCATTAATGTGGGCATCCATGTAGGCAATGAGAGCTCTGCACAAGTACAACCTCTATTTGTGTGTGAGTGTCTATTAGATTTATCATAAATGATGCCGATCACAATAATAAATGACCTTGGATCATCCATTAATATTTTTTTCTCCCTAAATTTATAAAAATATTTTAAATTGTTTCACAAGGAATTTTATGAGCCAAACAAATAATCAAAGATAGACTTTGTTATTATGTAGTTAGCCATTAGTTGGAGAACTTGACATGGAGAGAAGAATAATCTCAATCATGTCTAACAAACCTCTACGGGAGGCATACACCTTTGATATGCTAAAACCTAATATATATATGTCAGGGTTTGCTATTTTATTGCACCTAGACATTCTTGGATCTTTTTCTTTTATACATGTAAAAAAAAAATACAAGAATTTGGAGAGAAACATGAATTATGTATTCATTTTTATGTCGATTGAACCTTTAGTTTAGATTTGCATATATTTGCCTAACGTCGTATCGAAGCATTTATTAGCAATGGAAAACAGTAAGTCACTAACAACACACGTCTAGGCAAATGGTGTGCTTCTTTTTAGATAGTTGATAGCCTTGTCAAAGATTTGAGGATTGGCACCCTCCTCTTTAAAATCACAGTTCTAGTAGGGAGTTCTCATGCTATGAGTACATAAGCAGATAAAGAGTAACATAAAGAGATAATAAGTGTGTTAAAAGGAACATGGTTATAATGTTAGAACATCGGCAACCATCAAGCCGGCAACCTTGTAGAAAAAATAGAAAATCCGCCGTCTCCTCCATGGGAAGTCCTTTGTTCACCCCTAACGGGGCAGCAAAAGTTTTCACACTCTTTTCTCACATATTCTCCGAGAGAAAAACTGTCCAATTCCCATTATACTAGTAAAAATACTATTATATTAGAAAATATACGTGTTATGCATGTAAGAAAGTATCTTCTCAATGCTTTGTTTTCCGATGGATATAGAGATTCTAACATCTCCCTCCTCGATTATATTTAGTTATATGGATGATTATAACCTCTTGCTTGACTACACCTAGTATGAGATTCTCAAATTTAAATTTATGGCTTATCATGTTATACAAGTAAAAGAAAGTTTAGCATGAAGATAATGCTGCCTTGGATTGTCTCAAGGCATATAATCAGTTATTTACTTGTTTTTCTTAATCAACTTTATTTTCTTCTCCCCAATTAAGATGGCGATGGAACATTTCGAATAGTTGGAGCGCCCATATATTCCATGTTTTCATGCTTAAGAATGATTGTTGGTCAAAAAAGATGGAAGCTCTATGGCTTGCAAAAAAAGTTAAAATAATTAGATATCGTGTTATTATTGAAAGTTTAAAAAATAGTTACATCTTGTGATGGAAGATTAGATGCAAGTTTATTCATGGCCTATCTTAAAATAGATAAACAAACTAGATAAAGATGGAGAAAACCTAAAATAATTTTAAATTGACATGGGGAACATAGAGGACATGTAATATCAACAACTAAATTATCTACAACTTTTTTCTATAGATTAAAGCAATTTGATAGTCAACAAGAAATTGATGCTGGAAAATAAAAAGGAAGCAAGAAGGATTTTAGAACTTGACACAAAATTTCGAAGACCTCTCTACCTATAGGTGTGTGATCTTTGCTAATGGAAGAGCTCCTGTCGATGAATATAAAGAACTGGATCAGATATAGTAAGACATAGCTCTCGAAGTAGCAGCATTTACATACCCGATCTAGACAATCATCCAATTCATCATACCTCCTCAAACATAATTCAGACTACAATAATCAACAAGATTAAATATGAACTTATCAACTGTAGAAAAAATCATTTGGTTGATCAATATTTATCATCAGACTCGCATAAGGGACATCATACAGAGATTCTCTCTCTCTCTCTGAGTAGAAGAGCGGTTGTTTCTCTCTCTATCTATAGGTAGAAGAAAGCTCATCTTTGTAACTAAGAGTCTGTTTGAATGAATGGGCTGAAAAATCTATGAGACTCATAGATTAGATTAATAAAATCAATTAGAAAATAGACTTAGCCTAACCTGTAAACTTATTATCTAATTAATTTTACTAGTCAACCCATGAATCTAATGTAATTTTCAACACATTCATCCAAACAGGCCCTAAATGTTCAAGGATGCTTATTATGTTTGAGAAAGATACAAGTTGGCAAAGAGATACCATAGAGAAAGAGCAAGACACTCATCCCTCTAATCTCTTTAACCAAAGCACTTAAAGACTTTTAGTTGAATTAATCAAGTATTTTAAGAGTGAAAAGGCTGATATTGTGGGGTTAAAGGATGGGCAAGAGAAACATGAGAGAGAAAAAGGAAGATGAGGCCCGCATTTAATCAAAGAAAAACCAATTTTTATCATGTATTTTTTAGCACTCTTATTTAGATTGTTTATTAGATTAATTGAATTAATTCAAGAGGATATCTTAGTCATATTTACGATGATGACCATTTGAGGACCACCAAAAACTCCAGCCCTTTAATTTTTAGGAGTACCATACGGATTTATCCTTCTACTAGTTGCTAGCATCAAAGTTTAAGCAAATCATGCCCATTCTGATATTTATAGAGGTCCAAGATAGGAAGTTCAACAGAAGCTAACCAGTAATGAAGAAAAATCAGTAGCTTGTAACAAAAGCTCTTGAAGAATCCGTAGTCCCAAACAGAGATACACAACCAAAATACACCCATTCGGGCCCTGCATGTTCAAAGACTTGAGCATTGTGTATGCTGAGGCAGCACAATTTTGTAGAGAGACTAACAGCTGCTAAGAACATGAAGATTGGAGTACAAAGATCTGCATTTGAGTTCGTTCTTATTTTCGTGTGATCAGCCTGCAAAAATGTGTGGCCTTTCATGTTGAATTCAATTGAGAAAACAAAATCATCAGCTCAGAGGTCCTGAGCCTCAAAAGACACCCCCATAGACTCGATAGCAAACTGTCTGATCACTTCCGTAGGAATGGAGTTGCCACTGCCTGCAACTACAATGAAGTATTTGTCATGTTAGCTCCAGCTCTTTTGAACTAGCCATCCTAGCATTGTCACGGTCGCGCTTAAATATAACATAAAGTGGGCTGTAAAACAAACAACATAAGCCGAAAGGAATGACTGTCATTGTTAATAGTCCCCTGGAGAGTGCATATGCCCCTTGAGCAGATCCATTTACTAAACTCAGAGACTTCGAATCATAACCATAGATCTTCTCAGTAACATATCCAACAGCAGGTGCTGCAAATGAAGAGAATGAACCTTCGAATGCACGATCGAAAGCATATATCATGGTACGATGCTTCAAAGGGACAACCTCGGCAAACATTGGGTTATTAGCACAAGTAGCACACCAGCTGATGGTGAAGCCCATGAGGAAGAGGATGGCAGCAAAGGCATTCCAACTGTTTACAGACTGAGGGATGACCACAAGCAGTATCCATGAGCAGGGAATGCCCATAAGGGCACTGAACTGAGCACACATGATACGGCCGGTGTCTGGATAGAATTTTGATAACCTGTCTGCTATTAGTCCACCCACGAGGGAGCCAGTGGCACATCCAATGGCAAAAAGACTGTTCAAGGCAGCTGAGCTATTATGATCAAAACCTGAAAGTAAAGATTAAATTGTATCGCTTTAAAAATCACAGATGTCAACCCTGGTTGTAATTTTCTCAAAAAGTTCTGTGGAAATCGAAACTTGTTTTCCTGGAAATAGAAATTTTAACTTTTGATGTCATGTTTTTTTGAGGATCTTTGCTTATTAGATCAAATGTTTAAGCTTTTGAATCTGTTCATACCTATCAGCTCAAACCACATTGTGAAGAAAACCATGGATGTCCATGGCAGGGAACCGACAATGCCCTGCAAGACAATGATCTGAAATGTTTGCACTTTCATTACAGACCTCATTGCTAACCAGGAATCACTCCAGACAGAAGGTGGACGTACACGACCTTTACTAACCAGAGAGGTCCTAAAAAAACCACAAAACACCACAATCATGATTACTAGAACATCAACTGTGATGGCATTTGTATGCAAATGATTTGAGTGCATAGGTTAGCGCACAATCACTTTCTAATTACTACAATCATTTAAAGCTTGAATTTGATATCTCGAAGTTGATGAGACATGTCAAACATATTTAAGAAATGCATATCTATGAAATGAATATACAGGTGGTTCCCCCATCTCTCTCTCTCTCTCTCATGCACACACAAGATCAGCAGCAAACCACTGTAAATAACTTAAAATAGACCAGATATCATAGTTTCCTCTATTATATCCAACATGCAATCCCCTGCTGCAGTCCTATTTTCCTGACCAGGCACATCATTTATCATCAAAACTGGGACCATAGAAACTAGATTGTTCACAATGTTAATATTAAATTATAACCAAGGTTTTACGTCCCGACAGGGTGGGGGTTGTCCTCGGTGTCCCGTCCCATTCCTGTGAAAAAAAAGGACCGGGATGGATTCGAGACTCTGAAACTTATCCACGTAGAGAGAGAACAAGAAAGAAAAGAAGGAAAGGAAGGAAAGATAACAAAAAGAAAAAATGAAAGGAAAGAAGAAGAAAAATGAAAAAAAGAAAGGAAGGAAGAAGAAAAATAAATAAAAAGGAAAGAAAAGAAAGGAAGATAGAGAAAAAGAAAAAAAGAAGGAAGAAAAAAAGTACAAGTGGAAAAAGATGAAGGATATTCACCAAGAGGCATAACCAAGACAGCTGCTCAGATGGAACGGGATAGCAGGGCATCCTATTCCATAGAGAAATCGAGACATCTTTGTCCCATGGGATTTAAAACCTTGATTATCATACAACAAATATCTTCACCAGCCATGTTCATCGGAGAATTGGATGTTCAAAACATATAGATAGAGGGTTACCTGAAACAACAACACTTTGTCGCTCAATATGGGAATGGATCCAGCAAGGAAGCTGGCCTGTTACAAGCCAAGAGAACAGTCACAACTGGATAGAGAAAAGATCAAAGTACAAGCCAACATGGTCCTAATCAGCTAGTCAGGTTGATAATAATACAAAGCCCAAGGAAGTGCAAATTTATCCAAGAAAAGGCAAGAAATGCCATAAGGAGATGGGAAAACTTGGAGACAAAGGCAAAGGATGGAAAATAAACAGAACAGCTTCAAGCATGAAAAGTGACCAGATGAGAGGTAAGTGGCTTTTTCTTTTGTGGGGTGGGGGATGGGGGGTGCATTGGGATTATATACTAAAGGAAGAATGATTTTAATCTCCCTAGTCATTTCCCCTAAAATACCAGATTAAATTACTTCTAACGTCGAAGAGAACTTCTATCACCAGGTACTTGTTGAGGATGTTAGTTTCTAACTACATGACCTTTCAATCCAAAAGCTATGTTGTCAAAATATTGTTCCAAATGCCAATATTCTCAAAGCGCTCAATGCAACATCCTCAGGGTCTTATTCCTTTGATATGAAGATAACTTGAGAAGAAATTGTTTTGGAGATGCTAGGCATATACCAGTATACATCAGACAAAGTCACAGATAAGAAATGGAAGAACAAGAAACAATATATGAAGATTATACACAAAGCAAGAGTGCCACCCAATGCAGTTTGTAAACTCTTTGGAGTTGATTCCATGGACCTAGGTTTGAGCCCCACCTTCACCTTGATTCTGCTGGGATACCCCTAGTCCTAGAAGGAGCATAGGTGGAAGATTATATAAAAGTCAAGCATTAATTTTCTTATTTAGTATAATTTATGCTTTTGTTAATTAAATTAACAATGCCATCAGCTCTCGAAAAGCAACCACTAGAAAGATAGAATGAATACCATTTTATACGGGCACACACTTCAAAAGAATTCTAATGGGCTATCCCACCCTCGCCCCCAATCAACATCCATATATTTTTATACTTTAAAGCTTCTGGCCAGTAAACATAATTTCTACTCAAATAAAACTATATATCCATGTGTATGCTGGTAAATGTGAATGTGTCCTATTGCTTAGTACCATCGATTTGATATTCCCTTTAATAGATCAATCAAACTCAGGAAAACAACAGCTAAAGAGTTCCAACCATCTAAACAGTAAAAAGAAGCCAAACATAGTGAATAAGCATAATTAATTTTACAGCCAGTTGGTCATCCACCAAAAAGGAAGTCCTATGTTAGATGGTCTAAGCAGACAATCAGCCAGTGATATTGGTAGCTGACAAGATACCGTTGCAATTACAATTGTAATAAAAGAAGATTGTAATGCTTCCTTAGGAAATTATTGCACAACTACCTCTAAAACACCAAACCATGCAAATATATATTCTCATATTGTACTGATATTGGGCACATGAAAATGACTCTGATGCTTTAACTTTGATATACTCCATTCCAAAGATCGCTGCACCAGTAGCAGTACCCATACCGGTGCCGGGCCGGTATGGTATGGTATCGGTACCGTACTGTACCGACATACGGTACACTCCGACATACTGATTCGGTACCGGTATAATTTTTTTTTGATTTTGTTTCTTTTTTTTGGAGGGGGTCTCCAAGTTATTAATTCATAATTATAACCCCAAAATTATATTATATTATATATTATGGACATATTTGGGTTCAATTTTTGAGTTTGGTAACGGTACAGAAAATCTTGATCCAAAATTTTAAATATATATTTATTTACATTATATTACAACTCTATCAACCTAAAATTTAAAAGAAAATATATAAATGTATATTAAAATATATCTAAACTTTTAAAGTATAAAGCATAAAGAATGATATACTAACCTCAAGATTTGCTCTGCATTTAATATCTCGTCGAGTGTCTGTAACGCTCGTAGATATCTGGATCATTAGCATAGTCTGGAGGAACATCAATCCATCCCTCTAACCAAAAAGTATTGTACTCCTGAATATTCATCCCATAAGGCATCCTCTCTAGATTGTAAGATATCTCAGATCTCTCACTCAAACTCTGACTCTGAGAAATATCCTCTGGATGATAGTATGGCTGTGGAGGAATCCATCCAAGTATGTCGGTAGTAAAATCTGATTCATAAAATTCTCCAAGCTGCATAGGGTAGTAACCACTAGAAGACGATACCTCGAATGCACCATGTTCATATAGATCATAAGATGGCTATGGGTAATAAGATCCATAATGCGAGGATGATCCAGAAACATCCATGGATCCTACATCCGCAAGTGTTATGTAGTTGGTAGCAAATCGTATGACACCCGATCTCAAGATCTCCCCCCAGTATACGTCCGCATTAATAAAAGGATCCATATGTGATTGTAGATGAATCTAGTAATAGTCTGGACAATCTTCACTACCTGCTACACTCTACAAATTTTTTCAGTATCCATCAATATAAGATCAATATAATGTGCAGCACATAGGGTCTAATATATCAATGGTCATCGCTCCATCAGCAACTCTCCGACAGTCTTATATTGTGGCCCATTATCTGTGATGACTTATACAACATACTGCTCACCCACTGAATCAATCATCTCCTCCATTAGTCAAGGATATATGCGGCATCGTGCATCTTATCTGAAGCATCAATTGATTTGTGAAATATATATATATAATATATTTAAAAAAATATATAATTAATAAAAATCAATAATTTTAGTGTCATCATGTAGATCTTCCAAAAATCTATCACATATCATGATTTTCTCTTATTTTCTTACTTCTTCGTTCTTATCCTTTTTTTAGCCACAAAAACATAAAAAATAAAATATTTACTAAAAAAATAATACATTACCTTACTTCCGATCGAAAATCATTGTCTTCTTAAAGAAGTGCTGCAATTTAATAAATTTTTTTCTCTTTTTTCTAATTTTTTCGGAAGGCTTCATATCGTCGAAAGCCTGAGAGTGTCTCTCGAGAGTTCTGAGAGAACTCTCAGGTTTCTATCAGAGAAGAAATCTTGACTGCCACTAAATGACAATCTAGATCCCACCACACCCCCCACCCCCTATATGATATGTCGGTACGGTTCGGTTCAATGCTGAACCATACCAAACCGAGCCATATCGCCCGATTTTGGGCGGTATGGCTCCGAATGGTCCGGTTCGGTACGGTTCGAGTGATTTTTTGAAAAAAGAGTAGAACCGAATCGGCTGGCCATCAGTCCAGTTCAGTATGCCCCGTATCGGGCGGTTCGGCTCGGTATGACATTCCTTGCTCCATTCCATGATGCATGCTCTTTTTTGTGCTTAAAGAAAAAAAGGAGTGTGTACCGATTTATACTTCCCAAACTAGATTGCACCAGTAAGGTACTAGTACTAGTATGCTCCTCATGGTGATCCTCTATTGGCACATATCTAGTACCCTCACTTTGATTGCACCAGCACATGAAGGTGAACCATATATTAGTACTATATATGATACGAAGATATACTATATTAACATGAGTATCAGTACTTCAAAACATGATGCACAATTATGTAAGAGACCATTTTATGAACCCCTAATAAGAGATAGGAAGGTTTGAGAGGCAATGTTGGAAAAGGATGAAAAGAAGAACTTGGACTTTTTTGGTTGCTTTTCCTAGCCTCAGGGTGGGTCTTGTTTTATATATTTCATTGCCTTAATGAAAACAGGTTAGACCTTGTGCCAAACTTCTCACAAAGGAAAATTAAATGCAACATTAACCCTTGATGATGAACGGGGCAAATACTTTGTTTCTTAAGCTGCCCATTTAAATTGTGTCCAACACCATGTCTAAGAAAAACTAATCCAAGATATTCAAACTTCCAGAATTACCTTTCTTCAGGAAAGAATCTCATGATTTATAGGCATAACCATCAGTCCTATTAGTTAAATCTACTGACATAAAGGATCATTCCTAAGACCAATCTTCCATCCAATCATAAAAAATTTGTTGTGTCTTTCCATAGGAAATTAACTACATCTTCCCAAGTGAAGAATTGACTTTAACTACTACGTACCTATCTTTATTTCTATTAGCTCAAGGAGTTTTTAGCATTAGGAATTTATTTTGTTTTTTGAATGTAACCGCCCAAGATGTATTATAGATTGTGTCCCAAAAGCAGAGAGTGTTGTCTATGTGAGCAGCTTAATCCAAAAGGATGAGAATTTCAATGCACTGGAGTACAATAAATGAGCCTCAAGAAACTAGAGAACCAGGTAGCTACCTTTCAGAGTCCTTATCAGCACCAAGAGTGGTTAGAGTGGTTCATATCCAACATATTCAAATTTCCTGAATTATCTTTTCTAAGGAAAGAATCTTATGATTTATAGGCATAATCATTGGTCCTATTAGTCAAAGAATCTGCCAACACAAAGGATCATTCCTAAGGCCAATCTTAATTTTTTTTAAAAACCACCATCCAGTCATAAATACTTTGTTAATGTCCTCCCACAATTATTTAACTTTACATGTTCCTAAGTAAAGAACTGACCTTAACTACCACATGCCTATCTACATTTCTATCAGTTAAAGGAGTATTTAGCATTAGGAACTTATGCGAACAGCTTAACCCAAAAATGTGATAATTTCAATGCCGTTAGGTAGAGTAAATGAGCCTCAAGAAACTAGAGAACCGTGTAGCTACCTTTTAGCATCCTCATTGGCACCATAAGCGATTGGAGTGGTTCTTCTAGGATCAATGACAAACATGTAAACAAGACATCCAATCAGCAAACTCAGTGATGCCATCATGATAAAGGCACAACGCCATCCTGGCAATCCCCAAAATTCTTGCCCAGCCATGACTGTTGCCAAGACACCGCCTCCTATGCCCCCTATAGAACCAACAAGGCTTAACATTCCAAATCCAGTACCGCGTAGACCATCCATATAACTATCGGCGATAAAAGATTGGAGTGCAGGGATCACAATTGCCAGCCCAAATCCATTGATCGCTCTCCATATGGCAACCTGTCCAAAATGCTGACTAGCACCAACTGCAGCTGTTGATAGGGCCCAGCATGCACTGCCCATTGCAAGAACTGCAGGCCGGTCATAGTGAAGTGCTAGGACACCTGCCAAGGAAGATGATAATGCCTGCATAAAGTTCCTTGTGAATGTAAGGTATCCAAGATCAGTAGGTCCAGCATTGAAGGCCTCACTGACTTCTTTGTAAACAGCTGGAAGGAGATTCTCATCAGCACGCTCCATTATAGAAGCCATATTGATGAGAATAAGAGATACAGAGAATCCAAATATCTTCCTTGCTCTGTCAGATGAGAACAAATATGGCATTAAAAAGGAGCCTTAGATAACACAGTGAAGAATTAACAAGAACCTTCTTATTATATATTCTACATGCATCTTCTCACATGCAGATAAGAAGATAACAAAATGCAACTAAGAACGGAAAGCAAAAAATAATGGTATGTGTAGCTGGATTGAACCCAGAGGTCTTTTTTCCATCTGACATCCATAAATAAGTTCCCCTCGCCAAGCACATCCCATATTTTAGATGGCTAGAAAGGAAGATTCCAGTAAAGCTTATTGGTGTAATGGTGTTGGCTTTGTTTTTGAAAATGCAACCTAAGTGTTGCAGCATGAATTTTAACTATTGATTTTAGTAGCATATAACAATACTAAAAGAAATAGTAATGTTGGAAGTTAGATCAATTGCCTAGAAATGAAAGTATATAATCACATATCATAATTGTGATCATCCAAACGGGCTTTTCTGAGGCTTGCCTTGCTTCGTGCCTTGGGACAAGTCTCTCCAAGACACCTCGAGGCTCACAGGTGAGGGTTCATGAAGCAAAGAACATGCAGTCCAAAGGAAAGCTTCCATCAGGCATATAACTTAGTTTTTTTTATGATTCATCCTATATGGAACACAGCCAAGAAGAAAAAAACAACTCTGTGAGAATGCTGACGCCTTGTTCTAATAGCTTGCACGCACATTTGTCATGAATGTTTACCACATTAGCTGTAGCTGAATTTTTCTGTGGAAATTCTCCATGTATCTTCCTTCCCATTGAATTTCCCATCTTCCAACATGATATCTTTCCAGCCCAAACCCCATGCACAACAAGGAAAAAAAGGTTCGGATAAATCATATGCAGATGGAAGATTTATCTTCTCTCCAGTGAGGGATAAAAAAACTCAAGCATGACAAGGGTTTTCAAAGTCAAAGCTTTAAATAGGCTCATCAATTCAAAGTAGGAAAAATAATAAACAACAATTCATCATAAAACTCGCCCAAAAAACCAAAAAAAAAAAAGAGAGAGAAAAATGCTTAAATTGCAATGATTCGCAAATCCAGTTGACACAAACAAAACTAATTTTCCAACATATGCGTCCCCTCTGCACCCAAAATATATTCTTGAAAAGAAAACCATACATAAAGATCGGAAAATAGCACATATTTGTTCCATTATTCAAGATAGTTCATGTCATCACCATCCAAAACCGTTAAACTAATTGAGAAACAACACATCTCCTTCCAGACTACGAGAACAAACAGTCAGAACAACTTACTTCATCTTTCTGTGAGATGGCAAGGTCCAAGCACCGGAAGCACGCGCCCTGTTTCTCATAAGAAAACCAGATCAAAGAACCAATGCCTATCGACTGCGGCTCCCGCTATCCCTCTTCTTCGTCTTCTCTCAATCTAAGAAATGATCCACCGATGTATATGAGAGAGCATGAGGAATGAGAACAGGGGTAGATTTGGGCCATTACGGCCGATTACTGGGGATAAAACGGGAAGCGAGTGGAAAGAAGATTCACAAGGTAAGAAGACGACGAAACACGGAAAGAGACCGGGGTTAGCTCTGGGAATTCAATTTCCTTTTCTAAATAGTATATTAATGGATCCGTTGTCCCATTATTATGGATAAGGATGATCTCGCGGTACGGCAAGTCGTTTTTTAATTAAACTTTTCAAAACGCCGTCCCCGCCACGAGTGTTGGAGGTCGTGGCCACGTGGGGGACACTCAGAGGCGGTGGACGGAGAGCCGCATGCTTCGTCGCTTCTGGATTCTAGCGACCGCTGCCTTTGACAATGGCCGAAGGACCACAAAGGGCATGGTCACGGGATCCAAATCTATATCTGGAAATTTTGCGCAGCCTGAGATTCTGCGACAACGGCTTTTGGGGTCCCGTGATATCGCGTAGGGAGGTGTTTAAATACAATCGTCGGATTGTGAGAATCTGAGAATAATAGCTGTCATTTTGCCTTCCTGCTGTCGTTTTAATGAGATCGATATCTTTCACAAAATAAAACCCATCATATTATGAGCAAATGAGGCTTATAATTTTGTGAAGGGCATGTCAAGGCAATCATCCAGGACTGTTTGGTTTTCCTTTTTTTGGAATGAAAATAGTGATGAGTGACTTTTACTATAATTATTTGATTCTTAGTCTAATTCCACGAAGAATGAGAATGTTTCAATTCTCCAAAATTAATCATTATTTTTTTTAATATTCAAATCTAATTACAGTTCCAATCATAAGACAAGAGGGATAATGGCCATTCCTCTATTTGGCTTCTGATTTCCATCTAGTCACGGACAAAATGCGCCCCTAACCCTTATATTCAAAGGGATGGCAGCCATGCTGCAAATTAGATAGTAGCTAGTGGGCTTCAAGAATACTTCTTTGTTACACATTAGATCTTAGCTCCTCTCTTTTCAGGAAATTTTGTGGTTGGATAATGTAGCTTTACATTCTAATCTTTAATCTGGCCCTAAGCCATGTTAGTACAGCCAGCATAATCTGCTATTTTACTTCAAAAGAATCCGGTAGAATATTTTGCCGTAAATAGAACATTTGTTATTTTTTTTATTAAATAGAATGATTATTATTTTGCTTCAAGTATAATCACCAACTTAAGATTGTGATGGGCAAATAATGATTTTAGGGATAGTATGATTATAAACAATGTCATTATTAAAAAAAGATTCGTGGATCGGTATCGGAATCCGTATTAATTACCGGCCAGTATGATATGGTATCGATAATAAAAAAATCAAAAAAAATTTCTTCCACCAATACTAAAAAAAAAAAACAAATCGAACCGGATCAAACGTCTAATATCGGGTGGTTCGAGCCAATACCGTATCGAACGATGGTTTGGTCCAGTTGATTTATTTTCTGAAAATTTGATCTGAACTAGATCAACTTCTTATGGTATGATTCGATATGAGATCTGATTCGGATCGATACGAAATATCATGATTAAAAATTTTAATGGATCTCAACTTCAAAAAGGACTACAATAAAAGTCACTTTAGGATCCACGTACCAAAACAAACCCATGTTGCTACCAAAAAAAAAAAAAAAAAGCAAACCCATGTATATAGCACCAATTCATGTGACTCGCAATACTCTCAGCTCAAGCTTCCCAGATCTTTATTTACTGGCCAACAACAATCAATAAATGTAGCTGACTCTTATCCTCTAAACATTGGAAACTAAATTTCAGAAGACCATTAAGTCATACTGCTAGAATCGAGTTTAATGTTTTAAGGACAACTCTCTCTTCTATTCAGCTCTCTAACAGACCTGATAGTTGGATCTGGAAATGAAGTTCTAATCATATATTCTCAGTAAAGAGTTGTTACTTTTTCTTAATGCATGGGGGGATTATCTCCCACATTAGCAAGGAGATATGGAAGCTTCCTCTTCCTGAAAAAGTGAAGCTATTTACTTGGCTATGTTACAATAATAAAATATTGACAGCAGAAAACTTGGAGAAGAAAGGTATCACAGGCCCAAGTCATTGCCCTTTATGCTTCAATAGCTGTGAAACCACTGACCATCTCTTCGTATAATGTTCATACTCTAGAAAATGCTGGTTTCTTCTATTACAAAGCTTCAACATTAAGAGTTTGCCTTCATCAGTTTATGAGCTCTGGAATAGATGGAAGAAGCAGAACTCCGAACA
The DNA here is from genome assembly GCF_000442705.2 of Elaeis guineensis. Classification (NCBI taxonomy): domain Eukaryota; kingdom Viridiplantae; phylum Streptophyta; class Magnoliopsida; order Arecales; family Arecaceae; genus Elaeis; species Elaeis guineensis. Next base: position 86,377,244 of record NC_025994.2, read on the forward strand.
TATCCCATCATCTTCTTTGGCAAACATTGTCGCCACTACTTGTTGGTTCCTTTGGAAGGAAAGGAATCAGAGAGTTTTTCAGTTTGAAGCAAAATGTGTAGCAGAAATGGTAAGAAAAATTGCAAGAACGCTCCAAAGTTGGTTGGTACCAGTTGGCAGCAACTACACTGCAATCGTTGAACAATTCATCGAAACTGAAGAGACTTTTCCAAACAACTAAGAGCATGGAAAAAAGAGATACCTGAAAAGATACTCTTATTGTGAATGCATTCCTAAATTTGATTGTACTATTTGGTGAAGAGAAAGAGTCAAGAAGATAGCATAAGCAAAGCGGCGTTTCGTTTTCAAAGTGGGCATGCTCTGTAATGCATGCAGGAAGAAGGTTTTTAAACTGCTTCATTAGATTGAAAGTCTGGAGGAAGCATAAAATCATTTCTCGTCTTTTCCCTGCATTGGAACGCCTCTTGGCCATTAGATGCTGGTGTCTGTGGGGAGCGAATCGATTAAATAAACTATTCAGACAGTTGGAAATTGAATACGGTTAGCAGATAACAGAAACTTTAGGCTTACTTGAGTCGACTTGGGAACTCTTTTAAGGGATAGGGGCCTGCGATAATGGAACTGGAAGAGGCCTTTCCCCTGTAAAAATGATGCTGCGACCTGCCGTGGCTCTGAACTCTCTTCGGGACATCATCTCGGCTTGGGTGGAGGGACACTGTCTACTTCCTTATTTTAACGCATGAGGGGAATTAATGCAGGATGTTGGTTTCTCCATTTGGGGTGTGGTTCCTTGGGCACCTTGATAGGACTTCTTCATGCACGTTGCCATTGGTTTGGCCATTACAGACTTTTAATGTCTTATCTTCTCTTTCATATTCTCCTACCTCTGTTACCCTTCTAAATATTGAATGCAATTCTCAAGAGGGAAGTGACTTACTTCTTGTTTCTCAAAACAATTCATGTGACTCGCAACAAACCCCTTGTGCCACATCTGAAAACTTGTTGTGCAGTGAACAAACACCCCGCAGCACTTGTCACAAAAGAAGCGTGAAATGTAAACTCGCACAGTTATGTTTGCCAAAACAAACTTACCCGTAGCTACGATGCTAGCAAAAAGGAAAATTCTGATATTTGACTCGGCTATTACATTCCCAAGCAACAAGTCAATCCCATTTCCAAGAATTTTCAACTTTTTTTGGTATATTTACTACCCTGGTTAAACCACAAATAGAACTTCAGCATAAAAATATAGAAGGAAAATTCAGGAAATTTCTTTGCGCATATGAACCCATCATTTCATCCAGCATGTGTTATAAATCAACCTTTCCTCCTTTGCTACGGAAGCGCGATGAATGAATTAGGCACACCACAGCCTCGGCCTTTGTTTCTTGAGATCTCTTCTCATGAGGCAAAAACAGATCTGCATACAAGATCCCTCCTCTGCATGCTCCTTCATTGCTTTCCCAATGTCAATTGAAAGAAGAGCCACTAATCATACAGAAACCTAGTCATCCCCTCCAGCGTTGGCAAAAGAGAGATTGCCACCTGACTTACACATTACCTGAATAAAACTTCAAACGGTTTTTGTGCAGCAAAACCAGCTTACTCAATAGTAGTAAGAACCATTGAAGTTCCCTATCGTACTCTCTGTTCCAGATGACATCCAGCCAAAAATCACCCCTGCGGGTCTTAGTAGTTCCGCTTCTTGAGCCCACCTGAAATTTTGTAACGAGTAGATACTGTAGCAAGAGCATAATCAGTTTTCTGATGAAATACATTATGAGATATCTTTCTATATTTTCTGCATTTAGTTCTAGCTATTTCCGTGGGAAGAGGGTTAGGGAAACAAGCAGCGTAGAAGAATTGATTGACTCATCAAGCTCATGACCTAAAGGCTGCAGGTTTGAATCCTGTCCATGCTTTTTTCCTCTAAAGGCAAAAGACTTCCGTGAGCGAACACTCGGCCCAGCGGGTGAACATGCCGGGCTCCAGTTCCACGCATCTGCAGTCTTCTTGCATCACTCATTCCGATGGAAGAAGCATAAGCAAATAGGAAGACTGCAGATAGAATGAATAGACTTCTGGTAGCAACCGAATTTGAGAAAATGTAGCTAGGCATTATCATATTGGGAAAACAAGAATAGCAGATTAAACTTATTTGGGCTCCCCAATGTGACGGTCAAAAGCACCTTACAAGTCTACGTACCTGCAGACCAAAGAGCTAGAGAAGCGACAGAGACCAACCTGAACAAAGAAAACTATACAACATTTGTTGCTTCTTTCAGCATTCTGAACACTCAGAATCCGTTTTTCCACAACCAGCATGAAAGTTATAGATTGCTAAAGATTGCCAAAAGCGAAATAAGCTTGAATTCTCCAAAGGTCTGAAACCGTTTTGCTATAAAGCCATGGGATTTGACCAACCGGACAAGCAGCGTTACCTCTCCTTCAATGGACAGAACCAGACCTGCTGAACTCCCATGGTTGAAAGCAACCTTTCAGGGGAGAACTCAAGAAGACGGACGAGGCTGCCAACTGCCTCTGATGCATGGAGACCGAAGTTAGGCAGCTAAAACTGCTTGTCAACTTCATCGTCTCACCATCATCTGCTTGGAAATCAGGCTCATGACGAACAGCAGAAATCTGAAAGGCCTCGGGCAGGATGCAGCTGCAAAGGGAGCCTGAATAATATTCCAAACAGATAATTATGATACACTATTATAGTTTAGGCTGAAAGCTTATAAAAAGAGCTTACATAACAAACAAGTGTAACTAATAGACATGGTGCGGACATTGCAGCCACAAACTTTGGGAAAACTGCAGTCCCCAAACCTGATGGGACAATAAGAGAACCATAAAGTGGCAAGTAAAGCATGATCTGGAATTTGCATGTTAATTGGGTTAATTAGCAGCTGCATGGTGCCATCTGAAAATTGTAAAATGAAAATATGGCTAAATCATTGCACCTTGTGGGTTAGCCCACTTAAGCACCACATTCTAACTTCATTAGTCAATCTCAGTGTTCACAGTTAACAAACTACAGCACAGGATAGAGATATCAATGCTGTTATATTTAAGAATCTAAGATTCAGATGTACCATATACTTGGTAGTAATCATTATTTAATACCTCTTTGATGACATGAGATCTAAAAGGAACGTTTATGCTCATTTTCTTGTTTTCATGTGTTTGGTCTTATAAACATGTACGCATGGATGTTAAACAATAGCAATCATCGCAAGTACCAAGGATTGTTTATAATGCTAGACCTCTATTAATTAGTTAAAAGCGTATAACACAGGCCTGTGACAAAATTAATAATAAGCTAAGTAACAAAGGCTGGGATTGGTTTGTAGCTATAGGAGGGTTCAATGCAATAATGCCCCTTTAAACCATTTATTCTATATTAACCTACCAAATGCTAGAAAAATAACCAATTTGACATGGGCAAATTGGGCATTTTCAAAATTCGGTAAATATACTCTTTCACCTAATCTGTAGAAACTATTCCACCCTATAGAGGGTGGAGTAGTTTATTCCAGGATAAAGTGGTTAGGAGTAAGTTAACATATTTATTTAGCATGATAGTCGCAAATTTTCTAATAAACAGTTTTCCCTACCACAACACACACAAAGTGTAGCAATGACACGACGACACACTGTGCCCTACCTGGAATGAGAATTCCACACAGTAAAGTGCTAAAACCAGCATGATGCATGATACTTTCCTAGTCAAGAATCACACAAGACATGCCTGTCAAACTTTCAAAATTACTTAAAGAAAGAGGCACTGACTCCATAAAATACTAATCCAAATATTACATTATTGAAGGAAATGACAGCATTGATCCATTGCTCTTGCCGTCACAAGGATAAGACAAATGGAATAGGTAGTATGGAACAATTCAATTTAGTAAGATCATAAATTGCCGCAAAAGAATATGGGTGTCACACCTTCAGCCTTGTATTGGGACTTCTAGGAGGCTCTTACATTATCACTTATTTCTTTGAATCATCAAGGCACGGAAAAGGTTTTTAAGTACAGCCCCCTAGACATGGTAGTTGCAAAAGTTTATATGCATAAAAGACAAAATTGTATGATCGGCATGTGAGACAATGTACTTGTGACTTGTGAGTCTGCATGTTATGCATGTGGAAGCTGATAACAAGCTTATACTAAGTTGTGCACGTGGCATCTATCCAATTATTGGCAAATTAAATATGTGAACCTGTACACCAAATTGTTCGGTGTAACACTTCCGTTACTTTTTTTTCCAGTGTACAGCAAGGTTGCATGTTTTACCACTAAATGTGCTTGACTGGATCTAATGGATGGTGCAAATCAAGAATCTATTTGTCTTATGGTCATACAGTGTGAACCATAAATCTGAAGCATAAGCATACAAACAGTGCTTGCACCATCTGTGTCAAGCCTACCTTCTCAGAAGATCAGTGAGATGAAGGATTCAAGAAATCTCACACCTGATTATGTATATGGCTAAATAGCTAAAGATGAATAAACAGATCAGCTGTTAAACAGAAACCATGGAACATAGGTAGTATTACATCATTTACCATGAGGTTTACAAATTATTTATGGATTCGATATTGGCCAAGATTCAGTGAGTATACATTCCTAATCAGTAGTTATCAAAAGAAAAGAACCATCTCAAATTATTTAAGAACTCTCACACGTGAGAGAGAGAGAGAGAGAGAGAGAGAGAGAGAGAGAGAGAGAGAGAATTTTAATGAGTTTTCATCTAGTACTCAATTGATTGTACCATGCTTTCTATTGCAACATGCATGCAAGAGTGCATGTGTGTACGTATGCATAATTATTTCACACATATTTGCAATTTTTCCATTTAATATAATATTTTTACTTCCCAGCTAATTATACCTTGCCAAATGTTTTGCAATTTTCCCAATTTTCAACTTTATGTTTGCCCCAATAACAAACTTGTGATTTCCCAACGAGGTAGTTGAGATGAAGAGGCAATCCAAGGCAGCATCAGTAGGCTATGATGTATCACCTAAACATAGCAAAAAAAGCAGTAAAAAAATGAAATTACCTATATTGGCAAGTCGATTGACCCATTTTGGAATTGAATTGCCTGTCAACTTATAACAGATATCCTCACAGAAATGGTTGCAGTTCTTCACAATCAAATGGTAGTCATCTCCATTATAGTTTACAGAATTGAGCTCCATAAACTCTCTGACCTGAATAGGGTCTAAACATGTTGTGCCCATGAATATTGACTTCCGGAATCTAAAGCCTGGACAAGAGCGAGGCTCAACTTCAAAGACACCGCTAGTTGGGTAGTCATGTGCACCAAATGCATACTCCATGCCATGAACTGTAAATATGTAAAGCATTAGGACATTCTAGAATACTTATCTGCTATATATAAAAATGACAATTTTGAATTTGAGGAGCATTCCATTCCAGTTCCATCTGTCATTTTTTCTTTCAAAATACCCTTCTGCATCTCTTGCAATACATGGCTAACTCCTAATTAAAGAAACCCAACTTTTTACAAGATAATCAAATTCTAGCTTTCACAAAAGGAAACAAAAATAATTAGATTTTAATTACTCATTTTAACAACGATAAGGCAAGGGAAAAATACTGAAAGATCCCACTGTTTTTATCCGCACTTTTCATATATAAAAGTTTTAAATTTTATACTCCTTAAATGTGCAGTGCACATGTCCTGCTGCTGTTTTTTTCTTTTTTTAATACCAGAATTCCAAGCGACCTAGAAGCAACAAATGAATAAGCATTAATTCATCAAATCGAATACAGCTTCCTACAGTGATCATGTCACATCAATACATGAACCTGCATTTTTTATATCATACTTGGGATAGTTATTTCTATCATAGCAATGCACAAATCACTTTTTTCTTGAGAACAGCGGGAAGAATTATTTTTCAACAAGTCTTCATGGTATTTGGAGTTGCAACTTGGGCTCATATTCAGCAACTTGACCGATGGCCAGATTAGCCATAAGTTGATTAGCAGGATATTACTTGCAGGGAGATTGAAAATTATCATGCATCCCACCCACAGACTGGCAGATCCCATCAGCTCAACACCCATAAGCCCTGAAACCAGCATCTCCAAATACCAATGTGCTAACATCAACATGCAAGCCCTAAGCCTGCAGCTGAAACTGCAGCCATACCAAACATGTTAACTGCAACTTAAATTGCTGCAATTCTTGTTGCACTGCAATTTTAAGTGAAGACAGCAGTAACAACAAGCAATTCCAAAAGCCTCCAGACAACATTAATAGTAAGCAACCCAAAAAGGCCCCTTAACATTAAAGAAATCCTCAGAGAATTTCTGCTGTGCCCATGTATTTTAGACATTCACAAACAAAATTTAAAATAATTATTGATTAGTCTTATGCAACTTCTTTGGAGAAAGATATTCCTCAAAAAAGCAGGAAAAAAAAAAAAGAAACTCCTTTGGAGAAAGATATGAGTTATGACAATTGTTTCAATGGTAGGAAAGTTTTAACAATGATCGATAGCCATATCAGTTCCTGCCAATATCTTTGCTTATCCTGTGCACCAACCAATTCAAGGCTGCTTACCTTATCAATGCATTATGATATATAAATGAGTGTGTGTGTGTGTGTGTGTGTGTGTGTCTTATGCAACTTCTTTGGAGAAAGATATTCCTCAAAAAAGCAGGAAAAAAAAAAAAGAAACTCTTTTGGAGAAAGATATGAGTTATGACAATTGTTTCAATGGTAGGAAAGGTTTAACAATGATCAACAGCCATATCAGTTCAATTCAAGGCTGGTTACCTTATCAACGCATTATGATATATATATAAGTGTGTGTGTGTGGCTGCTTACCTTATCAATGCATTATGATATATATGCATGCACGTCCGTGTGCGTGTGCGTGCGTCCGTGTGCGTGTGCGTGCGTCCGTGTGCCTGCATGTGCGTGTGCATGCGCGCGCGTGTGCGTGTGCGTGTGCCATGCGTGCGTGCGTCCGTGTGTGTGTGTGTCTCAGATTTCTTCTATTCCAAATCTAGGGTTCTTGTTGTGTTCCATTTTTCATCTAAAACCCAAGCTTCACTTCATTTAGATCACATGGATGCAAGGTCGGCTGTATCGAGACCAGGACCCATACTAATTGTCTGACAGTATGATACAATACAATACTGGTACCAAGGAATGCCGTATCGGGCCGAACCGCCTGGTATGGGGTGTGCCGAACCGTCCCGATGGAGAACCGAGATGGTTCCGGCATGGAAAACGGCACATGCCGGTGGCGGAGAAGAAAAGAGAGAAAACAAGGAAAAGAGAGGAAGAGAAAGAGAGAGGAAGAAAAAGAGGAAGGGAGGTCAGCCGGAGGGCCGTCAGAGGGCCTCCGGTGGGCCGTCATGGCCGTCAGGCGGCGTAAACGCCTTCCGTGGCTCCGCGGCGTGAAACAGAGGCGATCCGCCCCTGTTTCCCATTTTTTTAAAAAATATTTTTTTTAAATGAAGCCAGCATGGGGTTTGCCGGCTTCACTTAAGTGATGTCCGCAAACCCAGTGCCGGCTTCATTTTAAAAAATATTTTTTAAAAAAAAACACGGAAACAGGGGCGGATCGTCCCTGTTTCACGCCGCGGAGCCGCGGGGGCCGTAAACGCTGCCTGCGGGCCACGACGGCCCGTCGGAGGCCCTCCGACGGCCCCTCCGACAGACTCCCCTCTCTCTTTTTCTTTCTTTCTTCCTCTCTCTATTTCTCTCTCTTTCTCTCTTTTTCTTCTTCGGTTCGGCTCTGTTTTCCTTCATCGGTTTACCTCGGTTCGGAACGAAACGGAGGTGTGCCGAACCGTACCGCCGGCCGGCCGATCCGGCCACCGGTACCGATTTTGCAGACCTTGACTGGTACCATGCCATTCCAATCCGTTTTAGATAACCATTTTATTTTCAAATTTGAACTGAAGTTAGCAGATGGTTTACTGACTTTAGTTCAAAATTCAAAATTTAGAGAAAGAGAGAGATCGAAATGGAAAATAAAAGATTGTGACATAGGAAAAGCCTGAGATAAAGGGAAAACTAGGAGAGAGGGAGGGAGGGGGGGCAAGAGAAACCCTAACTCCAACCAGACAGAGAGAAAGAGGGAGGGAGAAGGGACTTACCAATAAAGGGATGCTTTCTAACTATTGAAGTGGTCAAAGGGGGAGGAATTAGCGACTGGCTTTTTTTTTTTGGGTTGGGGGGGGGGGTTGGAGGCTGCTCTCGAACAACCTTCAGGTGAGGGGCAATGGAATATAGGGAGGGGGCAGTGAACCATTAAGAGAATGCGAAATTTAAGCGAATGGAGGTGGAGGGAGGCGACTGAAATCAAGGCCCATCTCGAACCAAATGGATGAATTATGCTATCCCTGGCTAATCCAGTTCTGTACATCCCAAAGCGCTTGGTTTGGCATAGCTTAGCCTTCCTTGCATGGACACAATCATCATAAATATCCAAACCTCCTTAATGAAGGTGATCATAACTGTGACAAACTGGCCGGTTCAGAATGTATCAAACTAGACCAGTCCAGGATGGCACAATTCATCATATATATTCGAGGTAGTTCGAGTCACCCCTTCCCTTGCTTTCTTGCTTCGTTCTAGAACCGCCCCTCCCTTCCAGCCAATCAAAATGTTCGACCCCCTCCCCCCCACCCGGCAATCACTCACAATTGTCTGAGAGCACATCCCACCATTAAGTTCCTCTCTATCCCTCCGTTCGAAACCCTCCTCTACCTCCCCTTCTCCTCTTTGATCCCTCCTCCTAGGGTTTTCCACCCCAAATCCTCCCTCTAACTCCCTCCCTCCCTCTCTCTCCCTCCCTCCCCATTCAAAGCTCTTCTCCACCTCCCCTTTTCTTCAATCCCTCCTCAGGTTCCTTTCCAACCCCAAATCCCTCTCCCTCTCCCTCCCTCACTCCCCCTCCCCCTCTCCCTCCCTCTCTCTCCCTCCCTCCTTTTCTCCCTCACCAACTCTTCCTAAGTCGGTACCCCCCAGAATGGCATGATACAAATCATACCATGCCGAACCAATTACCAGTTGGCACATCCCCTCTGGTACCAATTCGGCAAACCTTGATCAAGACTAAGTCTGTCAAAAGAAAATAATGTACAACTTAAGTATCTATACAGTTGTGACACTAACTTTGACATGGTGAATGCCAAAAGTTCAAGAACAAGAAATTCTGATCAATGTTGCTCCGTAATAAGTTCTCTAAATGATTCACCAAAAGATGATGCTTTGTTCGTTATGCTCCTCACCACTAGTATATCCTTATTCTCATAAATATTGGAGTCTAGAGCAATTCAACACTCAATGCCACATTAGTACTTTACTATTTAGATGCTCATGTCTTTAACTCTCTAGATCCACATCAATGGGGCTTATACCTTATTCCCTCACCAATCTTGCAACAAGTTTGTTTCCTTTTTGGATCTCCATGGATGCCCGACTATGTCAGATCTTTTCCAATTTCCTAAATTTTGTATGTGTTTTCTTTATCAATTATTCAGCTTTTACTTCTACTTCTGATTTCACAATCTCAATTTATTTGCCCATGATCTACATACATCTAACATGATAGCTTTCTGAAAAATCATACTTTTCTGACCTGATTCAAAATCAATGCAATTCATCGAGCCAATCTCATGTCCAACAATGAAATCGTCTCAAACAATTTGCAACTCCAACTAGGGGGGTCATTTGCTTTTTCTCTTGCCTCATTGATATGGCATGTTGTCATGACATTGGTATCCTTTAATCCACTAAAATCATCTTCTTTGTTCAAACCAAAGAAATTGAAATTGATTTGCAACTTCATCTAGAGAAGCTTGTTGTTAGTGACTTAGTGTAATACATACAATAATTGCGGAATGGTCCCAAACCGCTCGGTTGGGAGCATGCCAAACCATACCTAGGTGGACCAGGATAGTTCTGGCTTTCAAAACAATACACCAATGAGCAGGGGGGGAGGGAGAAGGAAAAAGAAGAAAAGAGAGAGATGGGGAAGGAGGGAGAGGGAGAGGGAGCCTCCAGAGGCTGCCAGAAGGCCACTACGCCCACTAGAGGGTCGGAGGAGGCCTGATCATAACTAGGATGGAAGACCCCATTTTATTTTTATCTTGGAGAGATCGTGTGACTTTACTTAATCCCCTTTTTTTTATTTTGGCGACATCAGGTGAAATCAACAAAATACAAAAGGGGATTAAGTGAAGTAGGCAATGCTATTGTCGATTTCACCTGATGTCCCCAAAATAAAAAATGAAATGGGGGTTTCCACCCTTGTTTCAATCGCGCCTCCTCCGGTCCTCCAGTGGTCTCTAGAGGCTCTCTCTCTCTCCCCTCTTCTCCCTCCCCACTCCTCGCTGGCCCTCAAGCAGCCTTAGCGAGTCTCTAGCAATCTCTAAAGGCTCCCTCTCCATCCCTCCCCCATCTCTCTCCCTTTCTCTCATTCTTCCTCTACCCTGCTATGTCAGTTCGAGCACGATATGAAACGGAATGGGGGCATACCTAACCATATCACCAGCCAATCGATCTGGGACCCGATACTGGCACAGCAAACCTTAATTTGCATTGGTTACTAAACTGTGAGAAGATCAAATATGCTAGTGTTGTAACAAATCCAGCTATAAAAAGCTTAAGGAGAAGTGCCAATAGTAAAAAATGGAGGTTAAATTAGGAATCATGCACAGTGCAAGTGCAAAATGATAATTTTGTATAAGATTATGACTACCGTATTTGTGTAGCATACCAAGCAATTAGTGAAATATATTATATGTTCAGCCGGTAGAATTGTTATTCCTTGTTTTCAGCTGCTAGAATTTTCAGCTGGTACATCTCTCATGAGTTTTTTTTTTCCAAAATCACCCATGGGATTCCTTTGATCTCTAAAAAGGCATTACAAGAAAAATATATTTTCTCCCATGACCTCAATATCTGAGTGGCCTGAGGTCATTCATAAGAATAGTTAGTTGGATGATGGAATCTGTTATAAAACTGGGCGGTTTCTTGAATTTAATGTTTCTCATCCTAGGTATAATACTGGTAGTTTAATCAATGATTTCCTCCATGGGATACCTAAAATCAAAAGTTCTAATGATATACAAATGGTCTTTTAGGAACCTAAGTGTATCCACTTGTTCCATGAACTAAAAATTTCCTTCCAAGGGATATCCAAACTGCTAAGAGCTGGATGATTTATAACTAGTGCTTGGCAAACATAAAAAGTTGAGTGCCTTCCACTTAGTGTGAGCATAGTAATGTTATGGGCTTTTAATATGATTTGCAAAAGGCCAATACAGAGGAGAATTTTCTTGTAGGGTAGGGGGTGTACCATAACAGACTACATACCAAGTGTTCACCCAAGAGTACCATCACCTGTTGGTGGACTCTTGGTGTCACTATTTGATAGTGAGGGGTACTCCCCAAGTTGTAGGTTTTTTCCCTCCTGTGCCTTTCTGATACATCTGTCTAATCTTGGCCGGTTGCATTTTGTTAAAACCTTTACATTTCTTGCTGTCTAAAACAAATGCAAAGGTTGATAAGAAATCAAGGGACACAATCTACGGAGTGCCGCATAAAATTATGTTAGCCTGCTCACGATGTTATTAGCAACTTTGAAAAATTAGTGCTCCTTGCAAGACAAAAATATACTAAAATAAAAATAATTAAGCATTTGCATATAGCTACTTAAGTTTACGTTTAAAGATTTAAGAGGCCAATAAACATTTTTGAGCATGTATATCCACATTCCACAAATACATGAAAACCATATCTTTCATCTGCAGCCACTGAAACTCAATTAGTCTCATAGCTCACACAGCGAAACAATGCAAAGGATACAAAAACTTAAAAATACACATATTTCATCAAACTAAGCAGTTCATCTAAAGGACCAATGGACATGCACATGCATTTCAAGCAATGGTAGTAGTCCCAATAATGAAATATAGTAGTCAAGGAATAGCTAGAAATACCTTCAACCCCTGAATGGAATATTCCAATGCCTGCCCAATAAACAAAGTCATTCACAGATGTAAGGTCATACACATTCAGATAAACTGGTGCATTTCCATCTGTTCTCTCGGCTGAACGAACCTTGGGGAACATACAGAAACGAGTGGAAGATTTGCCTCTCAGGCGAAGAGGCCAACTCTTCAGCAAGCCCAACTTTGTATTTCTTCTGATGACAGAAAAAAAGTTTAATAAACCCAAAGACATGTAAAAACAACCAAAAGCTGGCCTTTTGGCAAACCAAATAGCAGTTGCAAACTTTAAAAGAACACAAGTGGAATTCAAGGTGAAGAAGTATCATCAAGTAGAGACAATATGGAGTCTCACCCCTTCTTTGAGCCTGACTTCATATTTCTGCTATTGGTACAAGAATACTTTGACCGCCTAGCACCTTCTCACCGCATATTGAAGGAACAAAATGGCAGCTTTGCTGTCAACAGACAAAATCACAGACAAAACTGCAAACGACAGATGCACAACTTAGAGTTGAAAGATAAGATAACATCAAATGAGATCTAGAAGTTTCATAAGTAGTGATGATTGTTGAAAGATAAGATAACATCAAATGAGATCTAGAAGTTTCATAAGTAGTGATGATTGATGAAAACTTGTTATATTCTATGTAAAACTAAAACAATGATTTTGTCTAAAAGTGAAGATCAAGATAGAGGATATAAGGGTGATAAAAAACAAAACAAGCCAGAAAAGTCCAAGACAATACATCATTGGCTAATTGGTGGTGTCCTTTCTTTACAACAACATGTGCCCACACATGTCACCCAATTTAATAGAAAAATTAGTCACAGGGTGTTTCCACAGACTTTTATAACGGAACAAATGCAGGACAAATTCTCAGGACAAAAGAAGAACATGTAAGTAAAACTTAAACAAAACCGATAATTTTCATCAACAAATATTGTCCCACTATCATTTGCATGATTAGTAGATTCCTTACTTCAATACAGAGCAATATGGAAGTTACAGAAAGTATTCAGCATGCACTGGGTTGCACATATGGACATGGATTAATCACATATATTCCAGGTGGATGTCTATATTTCCTAGTTCCTACCCAAAGTGGATGTTAATATTTCCAACCAAAATGAAGGCATAATATGGGAGGAAACCAGCACCTCATGTATGCTTTGCATAACTTGGTATCAATCTTCCAGGCAATGGCAAAGCCTGACATCAAATGTTGGGAGGACAAAGTAATAATTTATTAATATTTTTTTAAATAAAATATTTTATAATAAATAACAAAATAAAGATATATATATATATCCAAAAATATTATAAAAATATCAATAAATATTTAATTTTATGTATAAACAAAAATAAGTAAAAAATATTGCCTTATGCCATCTGCAAAATGATTTTGATTATGTAAAAATCTCAATAATCTCTTCCACATTAAAGGTTAAAGAATAAATAAAGGGTTAAAGAAGAACTAAACAACTGTTTTTTCTTTAAAAAATTTATTATTTTCAATAAAAAATTAATATATAAATTAATTATATAGTCTTTTCTCAAACTGGTGGACTCGTAATGTGCGTAAGATAAAAATATTGGAGGGGCCATCATATATATAAATATATAGGTAATAAGTATTTTATTTTTTTTTTGGAGGGGGCAATGGCCCCCCTTGGTCCCTCTTACGCTCCGCCACTGCTTCCAGGCATCACCCACCAACAAAAATAAATTGGCTTGGTATTCATAACTTGAGTCCATAAAATATTTTGATGGTGGGAAAAGTAACCAAGTTGTAGAATGCTTAATGGAAGATCTTTATAACTTTTTCCAAATGCAGGAGTTATCTTGTCATTCTCTGTTGGGGGCTTTCTGTGATGAATCAGTATGCAATTCAAATATCAAAAATGACCTGTGATCACATAATAACATCAAACATGACAAGCACACCATACTACTTGACCCTATAGTATGGCGACGAATATTTAATCTAACTCTGCAAAAGAGAATGGTCAGGAGATTAGTCTACTTCAATAGGGAACATCCAAATATAGCTCATATTGCCCATCTATGGCATTAATCTATCCAGATTCTCAATGATGTCATCTCATTATTGTTCACTAAACCATCCATATCTCAATTTATCCCTAACACGGGTCTTCCCAAATCATCAAAACAAAAGCTGAAGGCTTATATTAATTTACTAATTACTATACCCAACGTTCTGATGGTGGCATCCTGGCCATCCCATTCCTATTCCTGTAAGAAAAAGGGACCATGATGGATTTGGGACTCCGAAACCTATCCATACAAAAAGAGAAGAAAGGAAAGAAGGAAAGAAAGGAAAGATAAAGGAAAGGAAAAAATAAAAGGAAAGAAAAGAAAAATGAAAAAAGAAAGGATGGGAGAAGAAAAGAAAGAAAAAAGAAACGAAGGCAGAAGACAAGAAAGAAAAGAATAAGAAAAAGAGAAAGAAAAAAAGGGAGAGAGTCAGAGGATATCCACTGGAATGCATGACTGGGACTATTGCCGGCAAGATTTTCTGAGCCGGTACTGCCGGCCGTATCAGCTGGTCGAAGGTACGATTCGGTATGATTTCGTACCGTACCGAATCAAGATGAATCAACAAAGGTAAGCAGATTCGAACCGGAAGAAGAAAAGGAAAGAAATAGAGAAAAATAGAGAGAAATAGAGAAAGAGGATGAAGAAAGAAAAAGAGGGAGGTGAAGGAGCCGGCGAGGCCGCCAGACAGCCTTCGGCTGGCCGCCGTGGCAGCCAGAAGGCGCAGTCCACGGGCGCAGCGCTGCAGGCGTGAAATAGGGGCGACGCCCCTGTTTCGTGAGTTTTTTTAAAAAAATTTGGTTTTAAATGAAGCCGGCAAATAGTTTGCCAGCTTCACAGTTTTTGACTTTTTTTAAAAAAAAAAAATTCTGAAGTCGGCAACTGGGTTGCCGACTTCATCAGTTTAAAATCAAAAAAATAAAAATAAAAACAAACGACGACCTGTTTCCAAAAAGAAGGGGGTGAAGCCGCAGAGGGGCTCCGCCCGCTCGATCGCCCTCAGGTCGTCGGTGTCAGCTCACCGGCCACTGGGGGCCTCGCGACGGAGGCGCCGTCCGTCCGGTAGATCGCTCCCCCCAAGCGCTCTCTCTCTCTTTCTCACTCTCTTGAAAGTCCTATCGGACGATACGGGGCTCGGAAGCCCTCCGACGACCGCAACCGACCACCGTCAACCTCTGATGACTCCTATCTCCCTCCCTCTCCTCCTCTCTCTCTCTCTCTTTCTCACTTTCCCTCTCTTTCTCTCTCTTTCCCTCCCGTACCACCAGTGTACCAAATTTACCGGCCGAACCGTGCCGGTTCCCCGTCGGTCCAACACGATATGGGGTGTAACGGCCGGTTCAACATGATACGGAAAATCTTGATTGCCGGGATGGGATTGGACAGCGGAGCATCCTGTTCCATAAAGAAACCGAAACACTTTTATCCCATAGGATTTAAAACCTTGATTATACCAATTATCAGCAATCTAGTAACCGGCACTGTATCTTTCATGCAAAAGCTGTAGTTTACTGGAAGTCCAGAAATTAATCAACATATCCTGAAATCCTCTGCAAAGGTCTAGTTACCTTGCTACGTGTGCAGCCTATGGCAAGATTTTAACATGGAGATCTTCTTATAAATCTTGAATTACTTAGACAACCATTGGTTTGGCAAAAATCAACTACAACCAATGACTCGAGCAATCTTGATTTTCATAATACTATTGTCTTTGGACAATCCAAGAGAAGTGGAGTATCACTGCCCTATCTGCCTTTTAAATGAAAAGTTGTGCTAGCATTAAACTAAATATTTATCTTATGAATGATATGATCAAGAAGAAAGCTGATTATGTTACTTTATGAAAAGCTGGGGGTAGTGAAAGCAGACATGCTAACCATTTCGAGTTTCTATATTATCATGACATGACATCAAATGGTATGTCATACATGATATCCAAAAGCAATAAAATTAAGGATTTGATCTGCAAAGTTAGCAATATCCAATTCCTACATGACCCTATTAGACGGCTATGTTACTTTTCCACTTTGCATGTTCCATTTATATCTTTGTCATACTTTTACCCTGCATCTGTGTAACTCTTTTAGATTGATCGAGTAAAAGATGACACGTGTATATACAAGGACAAACTCCTCCCATATATTTCTTAACTCCATCTTCTTTTTCTTTTTCTTTTTCTTTTTTTTTTTGTCAACTAAAATAAAGACAAGCCACTTAAATATTACAAATATATATATGTACAAACGCCAGCTATGAAAGCTACATCAAGTTGTTTTAAGCAACTAATACATTTATGCATAAAGGACAGCGAAAATTAAAAAAAAAAAAAACTCTCTATCGCGTGATGTATTTCATAGATCAAGATTGGCATTACAACAGAAGGAAAACAAAAGCAAACGCAGAAAAAAAAAAGAAAGAACTTACCACGGGATCTTCTTCCTGGGAAAATCATGAGATCTTCGCAGATCTCAGCAGAATGCCCAGCGCATTACAAGAACAGAATCCACTCTTGAATGTACATTGCCAAGAAAAAGGGAAATATTCCAATCAAAGATCTAAAGAAACATAAAACAAGAAGCAGAATCCCATTAACCCCTTCAATCTCTGAGCTTTTACAATCCAATTACCCAGAAGCCGAAAACATTGAAGAAAGAAAATACCAAGAAACGAGGGCATCAAGAACATGAGAATTGGAGGGAAGTCGAGTTACCAGCCCAGGAATATCCCAAGAAAACGACCTCCGCTGCCGATCGAAGGGCTCCCGAAGCCCTAAAGCGGCAAAGAGTGTATAGAGGAGTGAGGCATTGCAGCGGAGTTAGGAGATAGAGGATCTCTTGCGATTTGGGAGGAGGAAGAGCTCTCAGCCTTTCCGTCTCTCCGACTCCCTCTCTCTCCCTCCCCCGGGCTCCCCTGTCCCTCCCCCCTCCCTCTTTTAAGAACCAACAAGCTTTCTTTCCTTCCATCTTTCCTTCCATCGATCAGAGCGCTTTTCTCTTCAGAAAACAATTTTTGTGCGGACGCGTGGCTTCTGCCTCTTTCGGTTAATTTTAGAGCCGTTACGGGCTTACCGGAAATACCGTTGATTGCGACGGACTTTTTATTTTCTAACATCCTGCATTCGAACTTGTTTAGGATAGGAGAAACACGGAAAGATACATGCGTGGGAAAGCTTACCTGTAAAGAGATTATATCGTTTATCCAAAATAAATAAATAAATAATACATATATTTTTTTTCGTTTTTTTCTTTTGGTGCAAGAAGGGCGAAGCAGAAAGAAAAAGTTAAGACCTCGTGCAACATTAGTTCTGAAATGCCCGGTGTCACCCAGCTGAAACTGGAACCCATCATTCCAACATGCCGTGCCATAAAATGTACGTATTTGATTTATGGGATAATGGAAGCACAAGTGGGGTGAATTGTCGCGCTTTTGGCCGTTTAAGATAAAAAGGTTATCACCAGCTGTGAACTGTCCACACCGACAATGTTTGTTCCGAGGATCCAAGCCATTACAATCTAAACGGATTTTAGAGTTTTGCGCACTTGCAGCGATTGTTCGCTCCGTAGTGAGATGCTGATAAGTTCGATTATTTCTCTAACTCTCCATATTTCGTGAGAATGGAACTCATGCTTTATATTTTTTTTTCTCTCTATAGCTGCAGAAAAGGATCACAAATCCAAATTGGCAAATAATAGGGAGCAAAATCATGTGTAACCCTCTTCTAACGACTCTGACCATTCAAAAGCATGCGCATGTCACAAGGTATTCTGTTTCGCAGCAGAAAATTTCAACAGTATCATAATCTCTTTACCAGTTATTTCATAATACATTAGTACCAAGTAGATGTTGCCAGCATGAAGTTCTAATTCAAGACTGAACTTGAGCAGTAGATCTTTCTTTAGCTTGCGCTAAATAATCGACTGCAAATGATTAGACAATGTGAAGCATGAAATGTAGCTTATGTAAATCTTTATAATGTTTTTGAGTGAGTCATAGAATATTACTAATGATCGCTACTATATGGATTTCATGAAGAATGTGACATATTGGCAACTTGCTCAAGTGCATGTTGGGCCAGTGGAACTTGCAAATGAACTCATGATGATCTAGAGAATGGCAAATATTGTAATTATGAAATATACAATGGATGCGACGGATAAAAAGATGGCCACAATGCAAAATTTGGTGCTGGTTTGTGATCTCTGTACAAGTAAAAGAATTTGAAGAATTGATGGATAAAATTGAAGGTGTCTCATAATTTGATGAAATCAATCAATAAATTAAGTCAAACGACATGATAGGATAACATAAAGCCAATGCATTTCACGAACTAGACTATGGAGATGATGAGATGATAATAGACCAAAAATCCTCATGCTGAGACGCACTGGAATTAATCACGTCAACCCAACAGCTTAATGGCTTGCCAAAACTCAAGCCAATCTAAATCAACTCAATTATCAAATAGGTTAGCTCGTTAGGTTGGAGTCCTCTAAATCAACCAAATGGTTCTTAAGTGGAAGAATCAGGAAGAGATGTTGCTTTTGTGCTTTTCATGCGTCCCTGGACATGTTTTAGCGCATGTACATGGCTAGCTTAGTTTCCCTCATCCTCCCTCACAACACCACCCCAGCCCCCCTCCCCATGCGCATAGATGCAGACACGTGCATACACACACGTGCACACAATAAATGCTGCCTCTGATGCTTTCCTCTCTGCCTCAATTATATGTCAAATATCTTAGCACTCCTTCAAAACCTAAATATGTTTGCACATGTCACTGATGAATGTTCCTAGTTAATTCTTTGGAATAATGCTGTTGACATCTTTATGATACATTAAATTTCGAGTAAAGATCCAAGGTGCTTTTAAAAGAAAAATACTTCTCATATTTTATATAAAAGACCTCATATTTCTTGATACAAATCGATGCTACTTGCAGTTTTGAATTTTAAATTTTTTATTTAATTCTTTGCAAAAATCTATCCCCAGGTTGCACGGGATGAAAAAAAAATGACAAAGTACAATATATCGGGAGACTAGTGATTGATTATTCAGATCAATGAATTACATGAGGTTTTGTTAAAAATGCCCTATGTAATTATTATCTGAGTCTTAGGCAGCTGATTGGCATTTATGGTATCTATTATTGAATGATGTATTGAATAAAATATTTTCTTTTATCTATTTAAATATTGTTTTCTCATGAATCCTCTTGATTTTTTTTTTTTTTTTTTTGAGAGAGATTGGTAAGACAAAAGTCTATCAGTGCATTACTAAACTCATGAAATACGATATATTGCTGGGATACAAAGATTATCAAATTGTCCATACTCATATATTTAGATATTGTATCATGTATTCAATAAATCAAGTGTTTTAATATCCCCAAGAAAAATTAAAAGTTCAATATTTTTGTTTGTCTAGGATCTTTACTAGCATGTAACTTGTAGCATGTCTGGCCAAGGTCAATGATTCTTTTCATTTTTTCCTACTCTCCAAGCAAGCTATCAAAACTTGGCCAACCATTCCATTTAAGCTCGAGTGTGAAATTTGGTAAATTTCTTGAATATGATAATGAAAATAATCAATTATACCACATCGACTAATGCATATTTTGATATTAAAAATATTTCTCATTGCCATTCAAATTCTGATTAATAAAATTTAGATGTCAAATTAAAAAATGGTGCATCAATATTTGAGAATCAAGTTTCCTCCTCTTTTGTTACAAAGGAAAATAATGAGTTCATCTTATTAAACAAGATGCTACAAAGGTCACACAATAAAAGGATAAAAAAAAAAAAGAGCAAATATCTATACAGTAAAAAAAAATTATATTGATGCCTCGTCAACTTTGGATAGATTCCTGAGATACCTCTCAATTTTAAAAAGTTTCAAACCGACTACTAAAGTTTCCAAATCATTTCAAAGTATCCATGCATTTATCTCCAATAATAAAATGATAGCACATAATCATCATATGATAGCATAAAATGGTTGTAGTATAAGAATATCCTTGACGTGTGTTGAACGGGGTGAAATTTCAAAGGAACCTTTTCATGCAAAACAAATTGAAATATCTTTGATATATAATTCACAATTAAGAATTATCCATCGCATAAATCTCAAAGCATTCCAAACCTCTTTATTCATCTGCCTACGCAAATCTCAAAAAACCCTTAATACATGACCCATAGTTAAGGATCATCTATTACACAATTTCAAAGCACTCCAAACTTCTTCATTCTTCTATCCATACACATATCTCAAAGCATCATATGTACACAACCATAAACAAGGATCACCTACTACACAGTTCTCAAAGCACTTCAAATCACTTCATTCATCTACTTGTATAGATCTCAAAATACCTTTAGTATATAGCTTATAGTTAAGAATCATCCATCAGGCATATCTCTTTATTAGAGTTGTTTAAATGCTGGATAACTCTCTTGGCCCATCCAAGCTCAAAACATTTCAAATAAATATAGGCTTAATTTTAAGCCCAGTAGGTCGATCATACTTAAAATTTGAGCCCACCTATTAAATAAGTAGGACTCAAATTTACATCACCCAGCTTGAGTCCGAAATTATTAAATATTTATTGCCCATCTAGTTTCATGACCAATGCCCAATTCTTAAAAGAAGCAGCAACTAGGGTGTCATATCCTCTTCTCTTTGCCTTGGGCCACCACCAATCCATTGGCTCCTCTCCTCTCCTCTCTTCTTGTATTGGAACTTGAAAGATGGAGACATCTAAGAAAAAGAAAGGAGAGCGAGCGAGTGATGCCACGGAACCGAGATCAATATACCTTCAAGAGAGACAACCATCCACTATTGAAAGTATAGGAAGACCTCTTTGGCCTCTAGAGACTCCACCAAAAATACCATTGGATGTCCTCGCACCCTCTCCATCTCCTAGTTCTTCTTCTTTCATCTTCTTTCCTCTTTTTTTTTGGGAGATTTTCTTTCAACTGCTTCTCTCTTGAGTTGAATTTATTTTTCATTTAAAAATTAATTTTTAAATAATTATTGGATTCCCCTTAGAGTTTTTTTCCCCATGAAATGAGCTATCTTTCTTTAATTCTCTTTTATTCTTGTACTCCCTATTGGATCTTGATTTTTTATTTAATTCTAATATTTTAAAAATAGAGTACTTCTCATAAACATCAGATATTGCAATTATATGAAGATGGTTATGTGATCATGGTAGTTAATAATAAGAAAAAAAGAATTTTAGATTTTGTATGGCATTGTTGCCTCTTTTTGTCTTTGGAATTTAGCTCTTATTGAAATTTCAGCAACTAGATTTTAATGTAAAATTAGATTTTAAGCATTTCATGAACAATATAGAATTTTGAATTAACCGCTTAAAAGCGAAGCTTGGCTTAAAGATCAAAACTATTAGGCTCAAACCTGTTTAAGCCCGATATGAATCCAACTTAACCTGCTTGATGAGCAGATATATTTTTTATGTATTTATCTGCACAGATCTTAAACCATCTTTAATATATAGTCTATAATTAAGGATCATCTATAATATACATCTCATAACATTTTGAATCATTTCATTTATCCACATGCACAAATCTTAAAACACATTTAGTATATAACTTATAGTTAAGGATTATCCACCATACTGATCTCAAAGTATTACAGACTCATTCATTCTTTTTTTTTTGTATAGATCTCAAAGCAAATTCAGCATATGGCCAGTATTAAAGATCACCCACCATATAAATATCAATATGCTCTGAATTTCATTAATTCATCAACCAGCATCGATCTGAAAATATCTTAAGGATCACCTATTATGTAGATTTCAAAGCGCTTCCAACTTCTTCATTCATCCGCATGGTCAAAAGATATTTATAGATTTAGATATTTTGGTTATTTGCAACAAGTATTAGTTGATTGCAAAAATGGAGTATATTTTGGAATTTGGAAGATGGCTTTGAAACTTTTTAAAGTTGAGATGGTATCTCCAGGGCATCCAAGGATGAGGAGGTGGCATCATGCTGCCATGTTCCATCCAAAGTCGAGGAGACGCTGGCACCACAAAGTTTTCCAAAAGAAAAATGCCTCAAACCGTCATGTTGCTTGCTCGGAACGACCGTGACTCAGGTGGCAAACAAGATTCCGACTTCAGCCCATTATATAAATAAAAAAAAAAAAACCACCGAGCAAGCGGACCAGTGGAGCGGGCCCACCGCTCCCGCCTCCGCCCGACCGAATAAATATCCACCATACGGTAAGCGCCTCGCTCGCCGCGTCGGACCTCCAAACCCTAGCTCGCTTGCGCGGTCCACGAGCAGCAGCAGAGCCAAAGCCCCACCTGGACGGAGACCCGTCGACACGTACTCGCATACCCCGATCTCGCGGGTTAATAACCAGCCAGCGAACCCCGTCTCTCTCTCGGATTCCGTCCACGACGAATCCTTGCCCTAAAACTAATCCATCTCCCGGGATCCATCCATCTCCAACCTCCGCTGTTCCTTTCTTTCCCGTTAAAAGAGAGAAGACATAGAAGGGTCGGTCAGTCTCCCACCTCCAGTTTTTTTTTTTTGTTTTTTCAATTCTTATTCCCTTTCTGACCGGAAAATCCGCCGCTCTTTTCTTCCTTTCATCACCAGAATTTCTCGTTCTTTTCCCTTTCTATCTTTTTTTTTCCTCTTCCTTTCCATAATTTTTTCTTGTCAAAGTTATGTTACTGATATTCTACTTGGGTTCTTCTGTTCAGCTGGAGGAGGGGGAAAAAAGAAAAGAAAGAAATTGGAGGTACGATTGCCGGATGGCGTCTACAGAAGAGACAGCCACCGCGTCCGAGAAGCCTTCCAAGAACGAAAAGGCGGCTCCACCCACTGCCGCGGTGGTTCCTCCGTCGCCGTCTCAAGAATCACCTGCGCCAGCGCAACAGCTACCGCCGCCGACGACCCATGTGTACACCGAATGGGCGGCGTCTCTGCAGGCTTTCTACGGCAGTGGAGCTGCCGCTACCACGCCGCAGGCTTTCTTCCCACCCTCTTCCCCTTCCCCCATCCCTTCGTCTGGGGACCTCATGTGAGTTGCTTAATTCGTTGCGTTTCTTCGCCAAGAAGAATTCTTTGCTTGTATCTAAGAATTCTTCCTCTCTTTAGCATCTGATGTCGCCTTATGGCACCCCGATCACGTACTCCCCCATGTATGCTCATGGAGCGCTGTATGCTCACCCCTCCATGGCGGTGGTAAGCACCAAATCCTTTTTCCTCAACTCCTGTTTTAGTTGTTAATTGGTTTCTTGATTGGTGAATGATGATTGCGTTGTGGTATTGTTTTGATAGGGCATGACTTACCCGACTACTGAGCCGTCAGATGGGAAGAACAAGGGTCGGCGGCCAGCAAGGGGAGTTCTGGGAATGCTGGGGGTTCCCCAGGGAAGTCAGGGGACGGTGGTAAAGTTACTTCAGGTTCTGCAGAGAATGCATCCCAGAGGTGAAATTTGCTTCTGAACAAGTCTGATTAGTGAATGTACTCCTATTTTTGATAGTATTCGCGTGATTAGCATTCTTTAGATCTGTTGTTGTGATGCGTCGGTTTGGTTACTTGCTTTTTCTTAAGCAGTGGTGACAGTGGAAGTGAGGGGTCGTCGGATACAAGAGATGATAACACTGAATCAAGAGTATGCAAATGTTTTTAGTTTATACTATTTCTCGGTGATCTTTCTTGTTTTGTTTGAAATTCTAAAGAGTTTATCTGGGTCATGCCATATCGCCTCTTTCTAAGTGTAGTATGCTACTATATGAATCTCTTTCATGGGGCACCTGTATTTTTGATGCACCGAAGTCAAAAGCTTAAATTAAAAGGCAATCTGACTCTCAATTTTAATCAACTTTAACCACTACTCTTCTTAAGTAAAATGAAATTAGGTGTCTTTTGGTGCTTTTGGTATTCTGTCTGTTATGACTTGTTCATTAAAAAAGTTCATTGATCTTCTTAATATACATTTTTTGATATTCAGGACTTATCAGCATCGAAAAAGAGAAGTTATGGCAATATGATAGCAGAAGGTGTGTTCTATAGTAGAAATTCTTACTGCCTATGCTAAATTCAAATGTATATTGATATTTGCTTGGGTTGTCTCAGTAGAAACTTCACAGCCCATCGTTGCTGCCCAATATTGTGGCACAACCGCTGAACCATCTTATACTAGTAGGGGAAGATCTGCCACAAAATTGCCAGTTTCAGCACCAGGGAGGACAACGCTAACTAGCCCTCCGACTAACTTGAATATAGGGATGGATCTATGGAATACTTCCCATGCTGGAGCTGGACCTGTTAGAGCTAGACCAATGGAAGTGGGTGTTGCAACTGCAACAGGGAGACGGAAGGGGGCCACAGCTGAACAGCAGTGGATGCAGGTAACACCTACTAGATTTGTTGCTCCATTTATCAATTGTAGTCATGTATTATATATTTTCATTTTCTTCATTAAGTGGAAAGGTTCCAATTCGTTGTTCAATTTTGGAAAATTGTATTTCTACCCTAGATTTTTCCTTGTTTAGGTTGTAGCTCTTGTCGTTTACTGATTAGTCCTATTTTAGCAGGATGAAAGGGAATTGAAGAGGGAGAGAAGGAAACAATCGAATAGGGAGTCAGCAAGGAGGTCGAGGCTACGAAAGCAGGTATTTTGCCCCACTTCCTTCTAAATGCTTTGAAGTTCAAAAAAGGAAGGAAGAAATGATTTTGCCATTCAATTATTATTATTATTATTATTTTGATGAGAAGTGAGGTTAAACAACATATTTATAAGCATATCAATACACTTCTTAGTGATTTTTACGGTAAACAAAAGGGGAATGATTTTTACAAGATGTAGAGATTAGATGCATCAATGCTAAGATGATGAGTCCTGGCAGGAGTATTCTGAGATTATAGAAATGGGGAGAATAATTCTAAAAGTTTTTGACAGAGTCATACTCCAGGCACTTAAAGTCAAAAAAGAGGACGCAATGGGTCGCTATGCATAAGGGTGATCCATCCTGTGGTGGCTTAAACAGCTGATATGCTTCAGTAAGGAAGACAACATGGTGTATGGTTTAAGATTATGCAATGAAGATCAAAAAATTTTGCCCCATTTTGGTTAGATAACTTGTCAGCGAATATTGAAACGTCACAGCCAAGATAATTAAAACTAGTTTGCCAATTTAATGGCATGTTCACATCATTCTGTAGTACTTCTGCAATGTTGATTAGGCCAAAACAAGCCAATTTATTTTTATCTTTCATTTTTGTTTTGAGTTCTTAAAACCACTGAAATATTTTTCTGTTTGAATGCTTTCTTCAAATGAGATCCTAACATTATGATACGTACTCATGGAAAGTTAAACTAGGCTGGTTTAATTGATAGATATAATTTCCTAAATGAACTCTTAAAAGATGATGAGTATGCTAGATGAAGTGATTGAAAACACTATGGGCTTTAATTTTAAGAATAAGTGACATATACCAGTTGCACGAGTTGTTGTGCGACCAATATTTTTTGTGAATTTGTCATATTAGAAGCTAAAAAGCATGGTGATCCATCAATTGTTAGGTGAGTAACAATGATTTCTACAATTTAATCTTCATGCAAGGAACTAATTTTGAGCTTTAATAGATAATTGATGAAAATATTAAGTTACCAATAAATGCTAATGACAACATATATGATCAAAAATTGAAGACTGATATTGGAAATTCTCAAAGAATGCATGGGTACTAGGACAAGTGTGATAAGTACTAGCAGAAAGATGGAAGTCTCCAAGGGCTGTCTCCAATCTCTTTGTTTTTTTGAATCATTACAAACGCATTCACCATTAATGTTCCAGAGGATGCCCCTCTGTTTGTGTTTATTTTCGGATGGTGTCGATTGAGGTGCATGGAATTTTATGAGAATGCATGTATCATGAAATTTCCATTTAAGATTAATGGTCAAATAAATTTTGTAAGATATGATTACTTCAATAACCTTGCTTCCATTATATGGAACAATAACCTTGCTTCCATTATAAGGTGTTACTGGCGGTGCTTTTCTTAAAGTTTTAGCAGGATAGATGAAACAGGGATGTTGCTCTGATATGTGATCATAACATGAGTTTCAAACTTTAAGGAATCCAAAGAAACCTTTAAGACCAAATCTGTTGAATATCAATGCATATGGCCCAAATTGAGACTAGGTTGTGATTTACAAGATATAGCTTGGTTAAACTTTTAGCATGGCTTTGACTATACTCGATCTCATATGGAATTTGTTCATACCCAAGCTGTTCTTCGTAACAATTACTTGAGAAAGGGAGCTTGATATTTTGTTCCTGCCAGCCAGTGATTAAAAAAGGGTCTCGCTTCCATTAACCATCAACTTCAGCTGGAGTGGGGAGAATGAACTTTAGATTTTATTGAAAAACAAGTCCATCTATTGATTTAATGATGGTTTAAGTGGAAATTAGAAACCTTAAATTTCAAGAATTAAGGTCATCGGGAGAATATATGACAGTTGTGTAGCCTGTATGCTATTATATTTCTTAAGAAATTAGGACAAAGTGCTGATTTTTTTTTTTTTTCTGTTAGTGTTACTGCAAAACCTTAAAATATGAAGATATTGTTGACTTGTCACATTATAAGCCACCTTAAAATATGATCTCATGTAACACCTTTTGGAAGCGAGAACTAGAATTTGGTCGATAAATTGAGGAAAAAGCATAGGCTTTTGTTTGCCTGGTGCAGCTTTAAGTTATATGGTATTGTCGCTTTGTGTCATTTAAGGAAGTTGTGATCTATTTTGGCTCTGCTGGACTTTGAATATCTTGATGCCTTCCTGAGACGTCACTCAGTTTTCTGTTTACTTTTTACATTTTCCTTTTGGATGGATCGAAGAATTCCCATCTTTCCTGGTCTATTTTCCTAATGCTGTAATTAGAGGGGAAAAAAAAACTCTCTCTTTTTTCATCTTTCACCCTTGCTATATGTTGGTAAATGTGTCAGTGAAAGGACATTTACTTTGCTTTGTTTACCAAAAAAGGGCATTTACTTTGCTTTGTTTACCAAAAAAGGACATCTACTTTGGTGTAGCTATTTGAAAAGAATGGTTTTTAGCAGCTTTAGTGCATAGAAATCTAATAGCACATTACAGTTCTTTTGTGAGAGACTTTTCCACATGCCATCCCTGAAAAAATGGGTGTCCGAGTGCTCAAGGCTTCCATCACTGTTGGGTCTAGGGAGGGTCAGATGTAAGAAGTCTTACCTCCATGTGCGAAGAGGCTAGTTCCATGGTTCGAATCTGTGACACTTGTCCCAATGGAGTAACCTCACTGTTTGAGCCTAGGCCTGCCATCTTTTCCAGATGCTTTCCCATGAACATAATTCCATATGTTAACATCTGTTGCATCTCCTTATGGTTGGGTTTGTACATAAGACTTCGCCGTCAATTCATATCCAAGTCTAAATTTCTGGAGACAATGATTATCAATGGATTGCTTCTTTTCACACCAGTCAAGTATTCTTTTGTTTCTCTATCATTTTTTATTTGTTTCTGAATAAAGCAGTTGCCTTTATTAGTTTGTTTCTACTTTGGAATTTGATTGCAAAACAATTTTTAGTGATTCATCTGCACAATATCTTCAAGATTTATGTTTTTAAGTTCCCTCTATATACTAGAAGGCAATTGCTTACTAACTTTTGCCACCCATTGGCAACAATATCTTTACCTTTTTAGGATATCTTAAGCCACATGCGTCTTAATACCCTTTTTTTTGACATGAAACGGACTGTCTTTTCCGCATTTGTCCCATGAAAAATTTCTTAGCCTTAATAGTGTATAATGATCGTAGAACAGCCTTCAGGTATATCCATTTGTTATCCATCTATGAAACTAGTTGTGGTCCAAGTAGATCTCTTGTGGAAACAACCAATAGATTACAAGCATCAAAACTGGTCCTAGATGCCATTCTCGAAAGAAAAATTTGATCTAGCTTATCACCAAGATTAAATAATATTCTAAAACTACTTCATGATGATAAATTATGACCCTCATCTGACTTAATTCTCCTTTCAATTTGTAAAATGGATGTGTTCAACACATAGCAGAATAGCGTCTGACATGGTTTTCAGAATCATCCCGAATTGGGCGGTTCGGGGAGTGCCGAACTGAACCGGCTGGGAATTGAGACGGTTCCGACAGAGAAAAGGCACATGTCGGTGTTGGGGAAGAAAGAGAGGGAAACAAAAGAATAGAGAGAGGAGAGGGAGAGGTCGTAAGAGGCTGGCGGTGGCCCTCTGTGGCCGTCGGAGGGCCACGTAGGCCTTTGCGGCTTTGTTCGTCCGATAGGATTGCCGCAACGAGCGAGAAAGAGAGAGAGAGGTGGAGGCCATCGGAGATGGGAGGACGGGATGGCGGAGGGGCTGTCGGAGGTCTCTGGATGGCTGTCGTGGCCACTGGACGGCAGAAGCGGTGCGGGCGGAGTTGCAGTCATGGAATAGGGGCAACCACCCTTATTCATGTGTCGGCTTTTTTTTAAAAAGAGAGATAAACAGTGAAACCGGCACTTGGTTTGTCGGCTTCACTTTTTAAGATTTTTTTTAAAAAAATTTAAAAACAGTGAGTTGGCAATCAGTTTGTTGGCTTCACTATTTCAATGCTTTTTTTAAAAAAGCTCAGAAACAGTGAAGCCGACAAATCCATTATCGGCTTCACTGTTGTCGGACCTTTTTAAAAAAGCCCTTGAAAAAGAAGGCTTTTTATGTTTCATGGCCGCAGAGCTGAAGGTGGCGTTTATGCCGTCCGGCGAACACGACGGTCTCTCTATCGGACCCCCCTCGGTCCGGTTCTTCCCTCCCCTCTTTCTCTTCTCTCTTTTCTCGAGCGGACGAGCGGACCCACAGTGGCCACCGCAGCCCTCCGAGGGCCCGCGCAGCCCTCAGGTGGCCATCAACGGTGTCTCCACCCCTTTAACCTCCTCTCCCTTCCTCTCTCTTTCTCTTCCTCTCTTTTCCTCTCTCTCTCTCTCTCTCTTTTCCTCCTCCCTAGTTCGTCCCTTCTCCCTTCATCAGTTCGCGTCGATCCGATCGGACCGTGTTGTCGGCCGGCTGGAACGGCCATCGGTACCGGTATTCAAAACCTTGGCGTCTGCTAAAGATTTACTTAGTCATTGTCTCAACAAAGTGGTGTTAGCACTTGGACGTTTTATGCTTTGTACATGTATGGAATTTTGTAGTATCTTAAATTTTTAGAAACTTAGTGTGGAGTTAAATTCATGAAATAAACTTTGGGTTTGTTCTCATGTATGTATAAAGATAACCTTAGCCTTGCTGATATAGTTGGAAAGAATGGTTGCATGGAGATGACTATCATCATGTTATTTGAGTAAGGTTTTGTTTTTCTAGAGACAGGCTTAGGAACAAGGAGTTACTAGAGATCGATTTGTTTACTTTAAGAAAGTTATGAATCCAAATGACTATGGAGGATTTGTGGATAAAGGTAATAAATATATATATATAGAGATATATAGGCTTAGGTATTTGCAACTATTTTGCTTGTTTGGAAACAGATTATCATTGGAACTTGGAGGTGTATAGAAGCTTTTGAATTCACCATTCTGGAGGGGTGGCAATATTAGGTTTTGGCTTGTTTTTGGATAAAGGTGAGTAAGTTTTGAGTCATCTTCTTAAAGCTGGTTCTTGCCTGAGATGGGGATTTTGCTTGAAGAGAGAGGACAGTGATGAGTAAATCATCTAAAAGTGAACTTTAGAAGTTTAAGCTGCACTGTCTTGTTTATTCTTCTGGTTCGCTGGAGTTGGTTGTGTTGCCTAATGCTAGATGTGTTGAGAAGGTTCATTGGATATAGAGGTGGAATTCTAATAACAACATTTTTGTTTGATGATTTTATGGATTTTAGATGATGGTAGCTATTGCTAAAGGAGAGGAGGGTTTGACTTTCATTCACATTATCTGAAGTTCAAGTGCATTGGGGCATTTTGAACCAATGGCAATTTCAATAGGAAGATCATTAAATCATATTATAGTGTCTGAATTTTGTTTCTCACTATTTGTTGTATTATCACTCCAGGAGTATAGGCCTCAATGTCTCATGCCTTTTGGACAGAGGGTACTAGGTAGCTATATTTTTTGGCCTCATGTTTTGGCCTATGTAATTGGAAGTGGGAAGTTATAATGTTGGAATGCTAACGAGGCAACAATATTGTCATGTTTATTGAATTATTGAAGTATGGGATAACATGGTTTTACTAGAAGAAATTTGCTGTACTTGTGCCATGTATTTTTTTTGTGCAATGAGACAGAGAGAAACCAAAAATCTTTTTACTGGACATAGGGTAATCACGTATCCTGGATTCATCATCTTCCCTTGGATCTTCATCTCGGGTGTATTTGGTTTGGAGGAAGTGGCAACCTTGACGTGGGGTTTCAGTGGAAGTTGCCACTTCTGTGTGTTTGATTTTGGGTTTTGGCAGAACCTGCAACCTTTGTGTTTTTGATTTTGTGGAAGTGGAGAATCTCAATGCTGAAATTAAGCCTCAGCTTCACCAAAAAGTGATTTGTCTGGTCCAACTAACAAATGGAAGTGAGAAGTCATTTGTGCAAGTGAATGCCTACACTTTGAAACATTTAATCCAATTAATCAAACATTGATCTGGCATTATAATGGTCCTGAGTTGACACATGATAAATGAAAATGAATCAACATGGGCTAGCTAGCAAGTGAAGTCAAAGTAGAAATGGAGCGTTAGTGAATATTCAAATTAATTCAAATCAACATGAGATTACTGTGCATTACAGTTCCTACACTATCAATCTTCCATTGGTCAAATGAGCCCTTTAGTAAATATCAATAATTGGAGCTTCAGTTTTTTTTGTTTTTGTTTTTGTTTTGTGTGTGTGTTTGTGTGTGCGTGCGCGTGCGTGCATGTGTGAAGTGTTTCATTTTGTCATTCTTTATATCCATCTTTCATGTACTAATCCGGTCATATTTCTTCCTATTTTTCTAGCGAGAAATATCTGTTAATGGATTAATGCAACAATATCTGTTGTCTTTAATTTTAGTGAAAGATATTTGTTCTTGTTATTCCAACAACATGAAAATGATCACCAAGATGTCGTCTGCAAACTACTTCTCTAATGCATATCACTGCCTTAACAACTAAGGATAATGTTTCCAACAATTCCACATAGTAGTGCTTTGCACAAGATTTTGCCCACACATCTCTAGGTTTGCATTTTGTGGTGCACCTTATATTCAATGCTGAAGTTATTCATCTAATAGAAGCTTTTTTTTTTTTGTTAGATTCAAACATTTTATTCATAAATAAGCACATCTTTATAAGTCTGGCTTTGATGAAGAGAGAGAAGCATGAGGTTGATCGAGACAAGGTTTTAGGTCCCAGCGGAGTGTATCATGGGACATCAGGATAGGGTACCATCCCATGTGTCAGGATAGGGCTGTCCCACCAGCGTCCCAATCAGGATATCTTAGGACATCTCTTATCCTAAGTATTGGGATGGGGATAGAGGCATGTCCTGTTCCATGGGAAAATTGGGACTGCCCCGTCCCATGGGATTTAAAACCTTGGAGAACCATATAATATTTGATGAGCTTTGTTCTGTTTGGGGTTAGCTTCAAGGGCCTATCAATTGGGAAATGAGAGGTGCCTTTCTTTTGTCAAAATAACTACCATAAAGGATATGACTTATGACTATTATGACATAGTTGTATTGAGAACCATATAACAGGCTTTCGGTTATAGTGGTTATTATAATGGTTTGAAGCTATGTCATGGACATAGTGGTTGGCCCATGGCCAGTCGGCCACTATATCAGCTTTGTCATGATTTTGATAGCTATTATAATTATTACAAGGATGGTGTATAATGGCGTTAATGGTGGTGAATATCAATAATTGGAGCTTCAGATTTTTGTGAAGTGTTTCATTTTGTCATTCTTTATATCCATCTTTCATGTACTAATCCAGTCATATTTCTTCCTATTTTTCTAGTGAGAAATATCTGTTAATGGATTAATGCAACAATATTTGTTCTCTTTAATTTTAGTGAAAGATAATTGTTCTTGTTATTCCAACAACACAAAAAATGATCACCAAGATGACATCCGTGAGCTACACAATGCATATCACTGCCTTAACAACTAATGATAATATTTCCAACAATTCCATCTAGTTGTGCTTTGCATAAGATTTTGCCCCCACATCTCTGGGTTTGCATTTTGTGGTGCACCTTATATTCAATGCTGAAGTTATTCATCTAATACAAGCTTTTACTTTTGTTAGATTCAAACATTTCATTCATAAATAAGAACATCTTTATAAGTCTAGCTTTGATGAAGAGCAGAAAGCATGAGGTTGAGTGAGAGAAGTCAATAAAAATTTAAAAACCATATAATATTTGATGAGCTTTGTTCTGTTTGGGGTTAGCTTCAAAGGCCAACCATTTGGCAAATGAGAGGTGCCCTTCTTTTGTCAAAATGACTACCATAAAGGATATGACTTATGACTATTGTGACATAGTTGTATCGAGAACCATACAACAAACGTTCGATTATAGTGGTTATTATAATGGTTAGAAGCTATGTAATGGACACAATGGTTGGCCCGTGGCTGGTTGGCCACCATATCAGCTTTGTCATGATTTTGATAGCTGTTATAATTATTACAAAGATGGTGTTTAATGGTCTTAATGGTGGTAATTTGATATTGCATTATGCCATGACTTGTTCTTGTCATGATTACCATATGGATGTTAAATCATGGTCATAAAGGTTGTAATTTCATGTTGCAGTTGGCTACGAAATTTAGGACTTCATATATTATTGGTTCTGAAGTATTTACATGTTTCATTTTTGAATGATATGAATATCCATAGTTAAAGCTTTTCACTTCTATTAGCCATGATTTGGGCTTTTGATGACTTATTATGACCATCCTAACTCAAAAATAAAAAATGTAATAAACATATTTATGTTTTTATTAGTTAAGGAACAATTTATAATAAATTTATAACCGAGACCATATTTGCCCTTTTTTTCGTTTTACTACTTTTAAAAACAAAAATATGACAATCAAGGCAAGGAATGTATTTAGTATTTCTATTTTTGCTTTATATAAAAAGTTATCAGGATATTTTGACAAAATGAAAAAAAAAATTGTGCTTTAAAATTTTTTTTAAAAAAAAAAAAACACCCATCAGGTTGTAACTTGGTAGTCATGGTTTTGTTTCGAGCACCCTTCAAACTCTTGACTTGAGTGCATCTCTAACTCCCCATCTCCTTCCCGTCTTCAAGCTTACCTCATGTATGGGACCCAAAGTGATTTACTGACCCATTCTCCTGTCTCGCCATTAGAATCCCCCTCTTCTCCTCTGTGGCAATCCACAGATTTTTCTTCCTTCCTCTTTTTCTTCCCCTTATCCCTTACCCTCTTTTTATTCATTTCTTGTCCGGTAGTTTGCTGCTCCAATCCAAGCCCTAATCCCAACTGAACCCCAAGGCCAACTGAATCCCTTCGCTGTGTTCACAAATCCCAATTCTCCACTCATTTTCTTCTTCTTGAACGGCCATATTTGCTCCTAGTATGCATTTGGATATGTTCCTAAGATTTGAACTGTGTATCATTCTGTTCAGTCCTGTTCGTTAGAAGCCATGTATCTATCTAAACTAAGTTCATGTCTATTTGCCAAAGTAGGAAACGGGAATGAGATTATTTTTTGAGATCTGAATTATGCTCATCTTAGTTAGAACTATTCTTGGATACGAAGTAGAAAACAAGGGATGTGATTATGTTCAAATCAGAACTATGTTTGGATTTGAATTATGGTCATTTTAAGATCTGTAGTAAAATTTGAAAGATAAGAAACTGAGTTATTCTCGTAAATCGGTTCATATATTCTTTCAACTCAAATTATTGTACAGTGAAGAAATATCAATCTTTTTCTGGTTTTCTGCATTGCTTTTGTTCTCTTTGTTGGTTCGTTCTCAAAAATTACCATCAATAACACATTTTAGAGTAATTTCGTGGATACCACTAGTTTCTTTGGAGTAAATTATACTTTTTTTGGTTCTACAATTGTTAACTTCATTCTTCCCCTGCCATACTTTGATTCTTCTCCTCATCAGAGCCTCTTTTAGATCTTGTTGTGCATGTTGATACCATTTGAAAATGATCTCCATCACCTTGTCCTGAAGTGGTGCAACTTTTACATCTCTTTATCATACATTTGCCTAGATTTACAATGCATCCATCTTAACATTTTGCATTTATATTAAATTTAGTTTGTTCATTTGATTCCATTTATTATGCAATATTTCAAGCCATACAATGTTTCAAGTTTTATTGCTTCTCTATAAATTCTTTCCTTAAGTTGACAAGGTATGGAATGGTCACCATGTCACTTAAAGGACCTCTCCCACCTTATCTGGTTTGAATATTGGTGGTTTAAGTAGTGGTGCATATGGACTAATACCATATTGTTTTGGTAGTTTGGTACTAGTAGTACCCTTATTTTTTAGCCTTACCGACACATTATGCATCACTCTCCTTTGTTGTACCAAAGTTTTAAATCCCATGGGACAGAGATATCTTGGTATCTCCATGGAATGGGACGTCCCCCCGTCCCGTCCCGTCAGCTGTCCTGATCATACATCCTGATAGCTATCCTCCTTTTCTCTCTCATTCTTTTTTCATTTCATTCTTTTTTCTTTTCTTTTCTTCTTTTCTTTTTTTTTTTCTTCTATATTCTTTTCTTTTCTTTTCCTTTTATTTTATTTTCTTATCCCTTCCTTTCTTTTTTTTTTCATTTTTCTTCTTCTTTTTTCTTTTCACTTTTTTTCTTCTTCATCTTCCTTTCTTCTCTTCTCCCTGCATGGATTGGTTTCGGAGTCCCCACCTCGTTTCAATCCCGTTTTCTTATAGGAATGGGATGGGACGGTCGAGACGCCGCCCATCCCATCGGGACGTAAAAGCTTGGTTTGTACTATTAAGGTACCGATACATGTACTGGTACTTCAAATGTTGTATAGTACTATTACATATATAACCCTTTTTTTTTGTGTAGTAAATCCTACATGGTGAGATGGATTATTATGCTGTTGCTTTTGTCTATCAGTCTTGATCGAGGCCTCATCTTTATATCTATTTTGAATTCATGTTCCACATACTATTTTTATTCTATTATTTTTGAGCCCTAATCCTCTAAGCTTTTTCCTCCCTGAATTGAATTTAACATTTAATCTTGTCTTTTCATCAATCAACACAATAGCATTTGCAAGTAACATATGTCGTGAGACATTCTTTTGAATAACAACAAATTTATCCATGAGTGGTGTAAAAGGATGTGGTTTGGCAAGATTCGCCGTCTTGATACTGGATCTTGTATTGGTAAAATCATATTATAGTTT
The DNA here is from genome assembly GCF_000442705.2 of Elaeis guineensis. Lineage (NCBI taxonomy): Eukaryota > Viridiplantae > Streptophyta > Magnoliopsida > Arecales > Arecaceae > Elaeis > Elaeis guineensis. Next base: position 86,412,752 of record NC_025994.2, read on the forward strand.
TGGTAAACAGTTTGATATGCTGCGGTAGTGTCGGTGCAGGTGGTATGGCATATTGGTAAGGTACTGGTACAATATGGTACATCTTGTACTATCCAGTATGGGGCGGTACAACAAACCATGGGACTTGGTCTTGATGCTTGGTCTAAGCCTATCGTGACCAGATTTTATTATTATGTATTATTATTATTATTTTGGCATCACGATTACTTCTAGCACCTGTTGTTGTTCTTCTAGTCTACATGTTGCTAATTTTACTTTAACGCTAATGGACACTATTGCTGAAACTACCAAATAACTTGTTAATCTCACATCCTTTGCTGTATTTTCTTTTTTGAATATTTTTTATCCATTTCATAACAATGTAGCCTCCAGTGTTCGCCTTCCGAGTGTAAAATTAAATTGGTTTTTTAAGATTATCATCAATTTTCTTAATTATGATTCTATAAGCTTTTTGCTTAACTTCATAGAGTGGCTGTATGTTTAATCCCAAAATAATTAAGGTAATTCTACATCACTTTTTTTCTTGCAAATGAGTACCCTTGTGTGTTAATGATTCGTCTTTTTTGGTTTTCAATAAATTACTAATCAAGCTACGAAGTTACCCAATATCACCCTTTTGCATTACTTCGTAGAGTGGGTAATAAGTTAAATCCCAAATTAGTTATGATAATTTTGTGCATCACTTTTTTTTCTCCTTATACATGTCCAATCATTTGTCCTTTTTTTGTGTTCATAAACCTTATCAAATAAGCTACTAAATGGGTGCAATATCTTGCACCATTTTGGACCTCAATCGGTCTTTTATTCAGTCCTAATGCACTTCTTTCCGACCATTTTTGAATTATTTATAGTTTCGAAATTGGATTTGTAGAAATTGGACAGCTCCCTAATTGTGCCTATTCTATAGAAATTTTTGTACTGGATTTGTTTAATAACTTTTGAAAAAAATCATTTTATCTTTGGTTTTTTAAACTATCCTCATCTTTCACTAAAAATTTACTATTTGCACTCTTAGTCTGTCAAACTTGTCTAGTATTCATATCAAGGTTTGCCGAATCGACATTGGGGCTCGTACTAGTTGGCGACCAATTCAATATGATGCTGGTATATATAATATTGAGCTGAGGTGTATTGAATCGGGGGGAGGGAGAGTGAGAGGGGGGAGAGGGAGAAGGAGAGAGAAGAGGGAGGGAGATAGACAGGAGGCCTTATGGAGAAGGGAGAGGGAGAGATTAGTGGCCGAACCCCTTTCGAGAGAGAGAGAGTGTGGAACCCCTTCCGAGAGAGAGAGATGAGAGCTTACCTAATGGTGTCGGTCAATGTTGAAGAGCAGAGAGAGGCACCAGTCATCGTTGAAGGAGGGGAGAGGCGCTGTTTGGCGTCAAAAAGGGGAGGGAGGTGCTGATCAATGTCGAAGAGGTGGGGAAGAGAGCATGAGCCAGTGAGAGGTGTCAAACTTGTGAGCCCTCTCGACCTTCGACCGAATGCGGTGGGGAAGGGTTTTATAAATGAACCGGTCTGACCGGCTGAGCCATCTTGATTTGGTGTCAGTTTGCTTTGTTATGGGTCGAACTACCCAATTCATGGTTCATTCGTGAAATCTGCTACCACCACCCTTGTCATGGATTTTAAACCTATGGCCTCCGCCCACCTGGACAAATAGTCGGTTGGCGCCAATCTGAACGTGTGGTTTCCTGAGAGCAGTGGGTGGGGAAGGAATGTTTCCTTTGGATGGATTTGTATTTCATCCTATTTGCAATGATCGATCAGACTGAATGAGTTGTATATTTTAGATCACATTTTGACTAATTTACAACATTCATGTTCACCTTCTCTTGAATCTGACCAACTATATAAAATTATATCACATGATTGGTGTGTTGGTCTCTTTTGCAACACTAAACCTTTCCTTTTTAGTCTTTGTATGATTTAGTCTTTCCCATCGTCTAAAGCAAATTCTCTTGTAATACGGGAAAAGCAAATTCGCTTTACCTTGATTACTTGTTGTAAAAATGTGTATGCTTTTACCTCTCATCTCCACAAAAATTTCTCCTACAACTTTATCTAATACAATCAAGCCATTATAGTTGCATACTTGTTTTATTTCTTAATTTCTAATTTCCTTTATTACTTTTTTCTAAGAGTTGTTACATTTTCTTTTAAACTTCAAGCATCTTGTAAATGGGCTTAGTAGTTTGATTTCTTCTCTTGCACCTAAACATTTAAGACTATTATGTTTTGTTTTGAGGTCAAGCTTTTCTTGGATAGCACCTTATAGTTACATACTTACATGCTAATCTCGCTTTTTATCGATAGAAAGAAGTAATTTATGAATTTTAGGCCTTTGCAAATCCAAAATTGAATCTACCATTAGGTTTGAATCATGAAAACCACATGAACAATATTGCCATGGTTTTAAAACCTGGACTAGCTGATTGAACTGGTTGAACCATCAACCGGCTAGGTGACCTGGCTGGACATACCCCTTAAGCTATTTTGCATGGAAAACCCACAGTTTTTTTTTTTCTTTTTTTCTGGGGGTTGGGAGGGGGGGTGTGGGGGGGAGTTGTCAGTCAAACTAGCAATTCAGGTTCAATTGAAGCAGCCAATTTAATTTTATATGAAATAGGGAAACTGGATTAGTGGCTAGGGCTTGATCTTAATGTTTCTCAGTGTTGACCTTAGCTGTTCAACTTCCTTCTTGATGTGTCCATGCATCGATGGTCCAACAGATCACAAGTAGCCATTACGGCCTCTCTCTCCCCCTCCTCCCTCTTCCCCTTGCCGTTCTCAATCCCTCCAAGCTTGGCTGTCGTGTGATCTACGTATGCAACCTTCTTTCTCTTTCTTCCTCTGTATTTTTTTTTTGATTTCTTGCCAATACCTCAGCATCTGAAACACTCCCTCTTGTTCTCATCCCTTCTCTTTCTCAGTTCTTCTAACCCTCCTTTTCCATCTTCTAGAAGAAATGCAAGAGAAAGCAAAGAATGGAGCAAAGTCAAGGCAGAACACTGTTTTAATAACATTTTTGGATAAAAATTGTTAAAAATTTTAACTCTTGATGCCTTGGATGATAGGTTTGTGCTTGATTAAATGTTCTTTCTAGGATTATGTAATGTTTGGATGCTCTTTCTTCCCGCTTACTTCTGGTTTAATCCCAGTTATTAATTTACTTGTGCTACTTTTTGGGGATATATATTTTCTTTTCTAATTTGGGCAGACAAAAGAAGTAGACAGATTCCAATTATCATTTACAAAGTATCTATTAATATAGGCATTACACATGCTTTGTGATTAATAATTATAAAGAGTGCCTAAAGTTGGCATGTGATTCTTGGAAATTTTATAAATATTTTTATGTATATAATATACAGATGCATGTATGACCATACAATATTATAACATTACTGTTATAATATATCTGTATAGGTAAGTCTATGACTGTACAATATAAATAATGTCAATCTACTTATTATATTTTATCATGATTAAATTTGTCTATTATATCGTTATGACAATACCTTGACTCTCAAGGGGAAAAAATTCTATGGAACAAGGCATATAGTGTTGTATGGCTTGCAGTGTTGAGCAATAAAGAGAGTTTACAAAAACAGGTTGAGTGTGGTAGAAACGAGAATATAAAGATGGATATATCATAAATGATAAAACTAGAAAAAAATGGATTGAGAAATTAATATATTAGAGGAGTTGTAGGATTTACACAAAATAAAAACAATGATGAAAAATCAATTGGGATGATATAGACTTTTATAATGAAGATTTAAGAATGCTCCAATAAGGAGGGGTATTTTATTGTGTTGAAGGTTGTAGCAAAAGGACAGGAAGATTTAACATGATAAGGATGAAGGTTGGGAGGAAGGATATGGAGAAACTTACAATAATATCATATGTAGCCCTAAATGGAAATATTTGGCAAATGAAGATCCATAACACCAACCCAAATGGTTGGGAAAAAACTAGATGGTTATGGTGATGGTCATATCATTAACATCATGGTTTGTTTTTGATTAACTCGATAGTTGAATCGATGGCCCATAACCTGTTTGCTTTTTTGGTCCAATAAATGGTCCAAGTTTTAAGGCATTGCATATTATCTGCTATATCCTAGACCTGCATATTATCGGCTATATCCTAGACCACTTATCCTTACCTTGAAAGTTGCCACCCATTATTGTCCCCACTCATATACCTTCTATTGATCCATCAAATTTTGTGCAAACATTGCCTTCCTTTTCCTCTTGACTTGTTAGTGAAGCATAAGCACCAACTATATTTTAATAATATCATCATTTAGGTTAGTATTGGCCAATCAACCACCCATTTATTTCTGCAATTTTAGTGATCAAGTATTGAAGTTCCGGTGGGATGGGAGCCATCTCGACCGTCCCATCCCGTTCTAGTGAGATTATGGTGCGTGGGACGGGTGCAGGACCCCAAAACCTACTTCCGTAGCCCATCTCGGCCATCCCGCCTTCATCTCGATCGGACCACGCATTGATATGGTCGTCCCCTTTTGGAACATGTCCTCATCCCTTTTGTTTGATGATGATTCGGCTCGTTGTCGGGAGGGAGAAGGGAAAATCGGTTTAGCCTTACCTTTTTTCATAATGCATCGGTCGATCGACATCATTGCCTAGAGGGAGGAGAGAGGGGCTTGGTTTGTAGGGCTCCTCCCTCCTACTTCTGGTGTGGTACTGTCATTTGATCCATCGATCCTCATAATCGATTAGGTAGATTTTTTTTTAATTAAATTATTAAATTTACTCTACATCAGATTAGAGATACCGTTCTTCCTCATATACAAATTCCATGAAGTTGGAAGTCTTCACAAGAGCATTTAGAAGGAGTTGAAGGTTTTCATAGTTGAAGACATTGGCGAAGCTAACATGAAGGCTATGGTATCAAGGGGAAGAATTGGCTTAGAGAAGGCAAGAAGGGCGTTAAGTTCAATATGCACATTCTTTGGGTTGGACAACTAAAGGAGAGAATTTGAGAACGATGCAACATGAAAACACACTAGAGCTTAAAGATCAATTGAGTTATTGATAGTATAATATAATTTTTTGAATTATTAGCTAGCTTGTTCAATAAGATATCATGAACAACACAATGAACTATCAGGAGAGGTGATAAAACTAAACAAAAATGACAACAATCACAAAAGGACTAGTGTGACTTTATCCTTGGTTGCTCAAAATTAGAGGCGATCTATCAGGTTGAGCTTTTAGAATGATGCAAGATGTATAGATATTACAGCTAGATTAAAGACCAACTGAAGTATGTGTATGTATGATTGTTAACTAGCTTTTGGAATGTGATATTTAGGGCCAAATCATATGCCTAAAGATGAGATTGCTGTGTGGTAAAACATGAAGGATATGCCAAGAACAAGCGCATTTTGAAGTGCATGAATTGCACCAATTGGACATGAAGTGGTGGATTGATTCACAAGATGTGGTCATTTCTACTATATTATAATGGGGAGGTCAACTTACACTCCTCCAAAGCCTGAAGCCTTGTGTTTCCTAGGAAAAAAAAATCTGTACCAAAATTTCCAGTATTTCAATGCGCACCTGTTACCCAGAAAAAGGCAAGGGCATTTTTCCCTGCATGAACCAGCCCCATTACCCAACATGAGGTTGCTGAGTTGGACATGTGGTAAAACCTTGAAGGATATGCGAAGAATGGGTACATTTTGAAAATGAATAAATTGCACCAATTGGATGCTAGGTGGTGCATTGATTTACGAGTCTAGATCTCTAATATACGCTATAAATGATGGGATAAGCCTGGAGACAAACTTACCTCCAAGGCCTGAACCCTAATGTTGCCCCCACCCCCAAACCCAATATTTCTTTTTTGAAAAAAAGCTGATTTTGTTTTGTGATGTGCAGTTGATGCCCACAAAAAGAAAAGAGCATCTTCCCTGCATGCTCTGGACCCACCACCCAGTTCTGCAACTTGCCATCCCCAACACATGCACGTAAGGTGCTTGGCTCTCCCCCTGCGACCTTATTGGTTGGATTAGAGCCACCCACTAATCATGTCCAATGCATGTGCTGGACTCCAGTGTGGGATGAAGATTGATGAAGGCCTTACTGAGATGAAAGGCTTTTATTTATGTCAAAGGAGATGCGGAAGAGTCGGAAATCCAGTAATGACTATGAATGTAGCTTTCAATATGAACGCAGTGGCAAAGGGGACTATCATAAAGCTGACTTTGTGTAGTAAGGCTAAGGCTTGTTCGTTATGACTACTGTTATATCACATGTTTAGAAATTTGTTTTTTTGTTTGTATTGTTGTACAGCTGGTCTCTCTCATGATATGGTTTAAATGGCTCATGAAAATGGTGCTATCAGTGTGTGAGATTCATTATTTTCCTCAACTAAATAGTATTAGATTCTCTTCATGATTACCTTTGTGGCAGCTGGGTGTACTATAATAAGAGAATTCCTGATGTTCCCATTCTTTTTGTCAGTTTCCTTTGTATGAGCTGCTTGTCATGAAGCGTTATATCAAGATAACTGTGTCTTTTTTTCAGATGGCACCTTTTGCGCCTTCTCTTGAAGTGCCATTTTCGTTTTTAACTTTTATGTTCTTTTCTATTATTCTTAAGCCATAGTTGCTGGGACCTAATTGTCTTGCTCTCTTCTCTGTCACCAGCAAGAATGTGAGGAGTTGGCAAGGAAGGTGGCTGAACTGAACAATGAAAATAGTGCACTAAGTGTAGAGCTTGAAAATCTCCAGAAACTCTGCAGGGATCTAAAGGCAGAAAATGAATCATTAGAGGTTAGCTACTTTTCTTTTTAGTCTTGTCGGTCTTCTTTTACCTTAAGTCAAATGAGATTATTATTTTCGTTTATCATTAAACTGTTGTCTATTAGTAAGCATTCTTTATATCTGCAGGAGCTTGGTTATGGTGTAATATTACTATACTATTAACTGTAGTGAATAGTTGGAACCTAGTCTTAACTTCTTTGGAAGACTTCAAAATGTCTCTGCATCCCTTCTAAATGTGGATCACTATGACATGCTGGTCGCTCTTTCAAATCAGCTCCTCCTAAATAAAAAAAAATCTTCCACAGCAACTGTCCCACAGCAATTCCTCTGTAAAAACCCATGCTTCTTCTGCCTGACGATTGTCCTGGTCCCCTTGTTATGATGCTTGTGTTGAAATGATCCAATATTGCCTCCAACTTTCTTTTCATTATTTTGACGGACTTTCCATTGTTTTCTAGAATAACTTCTCAATCTAAACCTATTTATTGCAACAGGCAGGCTTGACTCGCTTCTATGGGGCTGGTGTAGCTTCTACTCTAGGCATCAAAGGTGAGTCAGCAGCAATGCCATCAGTTGGTGGTGACAGCAGTGGCCATGTTCATCAAAGTCCAGTTGATTCCAATCAGAACACTGGGAAGTTCTATACTGGCACTGGTAATCCTGAATCCACATCAAGATGAATTTTTAAACCTTTTATTCCTTAACCACCGTCTTAGGAGCCTTGACACTTTCTGCCCATGGAGAGGGTATGTAAAGCTGCCGACATGCATAGGTAAAAGATACTTGAGCTTTCCAGTCTTTAAGAGCTTACGGATCGTTGAAGATTACACCGAGAAAAAGGGAGGTATTTTATGGACTGAGGTAACAATTTTTTATAGCTCTATATTATAGATTTTTTCCCCTGTAACAAGTTCGCTAACTACGATTACCAAAAAAACTTAGCTAATTCTGATGAAAGAGAAACAACTCCTCTCGTGTGTGTCTGTAGTTTGGGGGGAAACTTCTCTGCTTGTTTCATTGCTCTGTTTTGGTGTGAGGGAAATCTCATATGAAAACTGGCCTATAGTTTAAGTTTGAACCGGCGTTGGTCCCAGGTCTCTGGTACAAACACCTAAGAGACATTGCCAACGGACTAGCCGGCACATTGGTAACTGTTTGAAAATGTGTAATGTTTCTTATAATCTTGAGATTCATGTATTTATAGGATTGCCATCAAACTAAAATCGCTTGTATTTGAGTTACCTCACCTATCTCGGCAACATACTTGCCCTGTTTAGTCTTTTCCGTGTGGTCGGGATTCAATCTGTGTGTCTTCCTACTACTTTAATCTTCCTAGATCAGGCCTGTCTCCGTTTATGGAAGAAAGAGGTCGTTGTGGGGTTAAAAAATGACTCCAATAGGTGCGTGCGATCAGAATCCAATCTCCTCGTGGATGGTGTCTGGACGAGAGCACCAGCACTTTGAAGCATCAAAAACACTCAGGACATGCATTTCAGGTTCCAACATTAATTTCCTTCAAATGTATTAGGAGAAATGTGGTTATTCGTAAAGGGATGGTTTTGGTGTATGAACCAGATTTTGGTGTATGAACCAAGTTCCGGTGATTTGAATGTCGAAATGTTCAGTAATTTGCAGCAGCGGATTTTCATTGATTCTTGAAAATGGGGGAGGCGTCTCATGCAATTCAAGTACTACTAGGATATATAACCCGAATAAATACAAGATTAGTAAGATGCCACTTGTTTTATGCATAAAAAGTAATTTGTGGATAAACATATTTTGGATTTTTTTTTATGCTCATGTTATTTCAAACACTTCTTAATTTTGTGTGCAAATTAGCTGGTCAAGGTTGATTCGGCTAAAAGAATAGAAGCCTTGGCACCGAAGGAATATCGTGCTAGGGTTGAGAATGAGTTGGTAACTGCGACAAACCCAGTTTGGACTTAGCTCAAGTTTCTAAGATATTTAGATCGTAGAAAGAAATTTTTTGTTTTGAAAGTTATTTTTTAAAAAATTATTTTTTGTAAAATTATTTTTTAAAAATTATTTTTCAGAACGCCCGGTTGAAAATGAAAAAATGATTTATTGAAGGGTGGTTTATGTTTAGTTGAGTATTTTTTTTTAAAAATATTGTATAAAATATCTAGTATATTTTTAATAGATATAAAATCATATATTTTATTCTTAAATTTTATATAATAATAATAATATATTTATATTAATATAAAAATAATATTAATATATTATAATATAATATTAGATCATAATAATTTATTGTATTAATATATATTATATTATACTACTACAATATTAATATATTAATATAAATATTAAATTAATATTAATAAAAAAATAATATTAATAAAAAATATTAAAATATTAAAATAATATTATATTATCATTATTTAGTATTTTATTTTAATCATTCATGATTTTTTGTAAAATCTTAGTCGTAGATCTTAAAAGAGTATTTTGGGTAAGAAAAAAGTATCATTATTTTTTATTTTATGGGAAGTGATAAAATTTATTGGGTTTTTATTTTTCATGAAATATAGAAAGTAATTTTTTATGAGAAATTTTTTTTTATTTTTTTAAAAATCTCAATTAAAATAAGAGACCTGTTACAGTTTTTGAAGGAAAAATTCAAAATTTTTTTTTCCTCTAAAATTTTCTATTGATCTTGACTTGTTTTAGTACAACATTGGAAAGGAACATTTTATTTTAGATGCTTATAACCCATCTTTTCTTTTCTTTCTTTGCTTGGGGCGTCTTGGGGGATGTGGATTTTCTATTTCACATGCGTGCACCGGTTTGGCTTGACTTGCACGCTCGAATCGCCACGTGATGTGCCATATGCGTGATGATAGCAAATTATTTTATTTTTTTATTATATTTTATATTATCTTTTATTATTTTATTTTATTTGTTAACGTATTTTTTTGATCAATCGTTTCATTTCTCTTCACGGACAAATAATCAAATGATCGTTTATCCCAGATACTGTATTTTTTTTTATCGATCGTCTTCTTTCGGATCCATCGATCGAAGAGCCTTATGCAGGCATCTACTGGCGTCTATAAAAGATCATGAGTTCATGAGTTCTAGTCTGTGAGGCATCTGAGAATTAGCAATCTTTTCTATTCTATTTTCGAGAGTCCAGTGTTCTAAGAACTTTCTTTCTCTTTTTTATTATTCTCTTTGTTTCTGTTTTGGTTATGTTGTTGAACATTATAGGACTGTCAACCTTCTTTACGATCGTACTTTAAGGAAGGATATCCCGATCATATCTTGAGATAGAATTTTCGATAAACGTAGGCATCAGGATCGAGAATTTATCTTAGGACAGTGATTACATGCTTTTGGGGTTTTTTTCTTCTTCTGCTTCGTATATTAACGAGCCAATCCATTCAGGTTCTCAGTAAGTTTAATTTTTTTTTCTTATCCGTATCACATAGTTTATAACCTTAAAGTTTTTCAAAATTTTTTATTTAAATATATTTTCTTTTCAGTAGAATACTATTTGCAGAAGGATTTTGTTCTAGCATTCTAAGATAAATATTTTAACGATCTCTACATTTCGATTTTATTTTCTTCCGACTTTCATTGTACAGACATAAGGTTTTAGTATTTTATTGATTTTTTAAACATTGATAAACTATCTATCGCTCCTGTTACTTTGTATAACATTGTCTGACAAACAGTGTTATTTTTTTATTTAGATTTTTGACTTCTATTTTGAAATCAAAGAGTCCTAATAGACTTTAATTTTTATTCATAGTTCTATTTTTGATAATTTAATTCATTTGAAATATAGAACTACTGTATCATTATCTATTAAAGGCTGATTACTATTATCTGCTTACGGATTTTCTGTATAAGATTTCTAAAATACTATAAACTCTATTTGCAGCTTTGTTTAAACCCTCCTCAATCAAAATTTCTTATATTCCTATCTTGTTTATCATGGGTGTCGAAGGAGCTTGGACCCTTAAATCTAAAAAAGTCAATGGTCACGGGTTCTTTAGATGGTAGGAACAATTTGAGGCTTGGTTAATCACACTTGGCCTAATCATTGCCATTGGAAAAAGACTATCTTATGATGTGTCATCTTCGTCATCTAGAATAAGATCTTCTGATTTCTCAAATACCTTTAAAAATAATAAATCATCTGAAGAAATTGAGTTTCATTGTAGGCTTGGGATTCTAAGTTGTTTATCAGGAACTTTAGACTGCCTTAGAAGATGCTTATAGTAGAGATAATGGGGGGGCTATGAGGTTTACCATTAGTGACTTTAGCAACTTTAAGATAGTAGACAATATTCTTATTAATGATCAAATCCATCATTTCCAAAATTTGGTCTAAGAGATTCATAGATGGGGCTCGACATTAGATGAGAACTATCAAATCTCAAGTCTAATTGACAAGCTCCCATCATCATGGACTAATTTTGGACGTGATCTTATAAGATCCCAATGTAATCTTACTCTTAGACCAGTGATTCAAGCTATTAGAGTAGAAGACTAACATCAAATTAAAAACTTAAAGGAAAATCAAATGAAAGCCAAAATAAACCTGATTGAATCTGAAAACTTAGAACAAAATCTTAAGAGTCAGAATCGTTATGGCTTGAATTAGACTTTTAAACTCAAGAATTTTAAAAACAAAGGTAAGGAAAAAAGGGATAGATTTCAGAACTAGCGTAAACCCAATTCTCAAACCATAGGATATAAAAAGTTTAATGATGGGAGGTTCTACTTCGTTTGTGGCCGAGACAACCATCTTACACATCAATACTTTTATCAAAAGAAGGAAAAAGTTGTGATCAAGAAAAAGAAGAACCAACCTCAACCTAAACCTATGGTTAACATGGTAGAAGGTGAATCATCCATCTTTAGGTCAGTATTCTTCATCCCATTAGTTAATTTTGCCTATAAAATCACTGATTGGTGGTTAGACTTTGGTGCCAAAATCTATGTTTGCACTGATAGAATATATTTTTCTCTTATCAGGACTTAAGTGGAGGAAGTGTAATCATGGAAAATGGAACAGCTATCAACGTTTTGGGCAAAGAAAATGTCAACCCAAGGTTTACCTCAAAAAAAAGTATGATCTTTCAAGACGTGCAGCGTGTTCCAGACATCAGAAGAAATCTTGTCAGTGGATCCTTATTAATTCAATTAGGATATAAAATTGTATTAGAGTCCAATAAGATTGTAATTTTCAAAGGTGATATATTTATCGAAAAAAATTTGTATATGAAGGATTATTCAAACTTAATGTAATTTCTCCGATCAATGAAAATATTTTTGTTCCTTCTCGATTAATCGTATTGAATTCTGAATCTTGTGATGTTTGGCATGATAGACTAGGACATGTGAATTTCAAATCCATTCAAAAAATATTCAATCTTAATCTTATTTTTAAATTCAAGATTGATCATAAATCTAAGTGTGAGATCTGTGCTCAATTCAAATAAACTAGAAAATCTTTCAAATTCATCCCACGTCAAGATACTCAACTCGTTGAACTTATACATACTAATATTTGTAATTCTTGTAGAAATCCAACTCGTGGTGGAAGTCGTTATTTTATGACCTTTATAAATGATTTCTCCAAATATTGTTATTTTTATCACCTAAAGACCAAGTATAAAGTCTTCAATAAGTTTAAGGTTTTCAAAACTGAGACTGAAAATCAAATTAAAAAGAAGATCAAAATTCTAAGGTTTGATCATGGAGGAGAGTATACTTCAAATGAATTTGTTATATTCTGTGAAGAACATAGTATAATTCATGAAGTTACTGCTCCTTATTCTCCTCAATCCAATAGTGTTGTTGAATGAAAAAATAGAACTCTTTTGGACATGGTTAATACTATGATCATCAGTTCTGGTATTTCGAAAAACTTATGGGGTGAAACTCTTTTGACATCTACTTTCATTCTTAATAGAATTCCATCAAACGATACAGAAAAGACTTCTTATGAGTACTGGAAGGTATATATACCAAAGTTGAGTTACTTTTGAGTCTGGAGGTGCTTAGCTAAGATTGTTGTTCCGGAGTCTAAAAGATTAAAACTGTTGATTCCATCTTTATTGGTTATTCTCCTGATAGTAATATCTATCATTTTCTTGTTATTCATTCTGATTTTATTAATATATCCACTAATACCATAATTGAATCCAGAGATGCAATCTTCTTTGAAAATATATTTTTTTTCAAGAATGAAATTTCTAGATCTACCTCTGATTATAACTCTCGTTCCTTATCTAGTTCATCATTAATCTCTAGTCTTCCAATCCCTAATGATCCTACTTCAAATCTACCTGATCTTCCTTCTGAGCCTAGAAGGAGCAAAAGGGTTAGGATCGAAAAGAATCTGGATGAAGGTTTCTTTATCTTCTTAGTTGAGGATACACCTACCTCATATCAGGAAGTTATGAGCTCTTCTGATGCTCTATTCTAGAAGGAGGCAATCAATAGTGAGATCGAATCAATTATTAATAATAATACTTGGATTCTCACTGATTTATCTCTTAGAGCCAAACCATTAGGTCATAAATGGATCTTTAAAAAGAAACTTAGGATTGATGGATTAGTGAAAAAGTATAAGGTGCGGCTTGTGGTCTAAGATTTTGGACAAAATGTAGGATTAATTTCTTTGATACTTATGCACCTGTTGCTAGCATTACTACTATCTGTATCCTTCTTACTCTCGTTTCTATCCATAATCTTTTTGTGCATCAAATGGATGTGAAGACTGCCTTTCTTCACGAAGATTTTGATGAAAAAATCTATATGACTCAACCTGAGGGTTTCATAGTGTCTGGTCAAGAGCATAAAGTGTGCATGCTTATTAGATCCTTATATGGGTTAAAGCAAGCACTTAAATAATGGTATGAGAAGTTTGATAGTATCATTCTTTCTTATGGCTTCTAAATCAATGAATTTGACAATTGTCTCTATTATAAAAGATTTGATGATCAATATATCCTTCTTTATCTTTATGTTGATGATATTTTGATTCTATCTTCTGATCTTGATTTAATTAATGATGTCAAGAAATTTCTTTTCTATCATTTTGATATCAAAGACCTAGGTGAAGCTGATCCAATCCTGGGTATGAAGATCGTTCGATCCTTTGATTCTATATCTCTATCTCAATCTCATTATACCCAATTACTAATCGATAAATTTGGCTTTTCTGATTATTCTTCTATTTTTACACCTTATGATCCTTCTATCCAACTTGTGAAGAACTTTGATAAGCCTATAAATCAAGAAAGATATACTCAAATCATTGGATCTTTTATGTATCTCTCAAATCATACTAAATTTGATATTGCTCATGCTATTTCGAGACTTAATCGTTATACTAGTAATCTCAATAAGATTCATTGGACTGCTCGTGAAAGAGTTTTTAAGTATCTTAAAGGTATTACTTTATATTATCTTAGATTTGTTGATTATCCAGTTGTATTGGAGGGGTACAGTGATGCCAACTGAATTTTTGATTGATCTGATGTAAAATCTACTTCTAGCTATATATTTCTTCTTGATCGTAGTGCTGTTTCTTGAAAATCTGTCAAGCAAATCATTCTAGTCAGAAGTATAATGCAATCTGAACTTGTAGCTCTTGACTTTATCTGCTCTGAAGCCGAATGGTTTAAAGATCTTTTATCTGATTTTTTTTTAATTTCATCTCTTATTTCTCCTATTTCAATTTATTGTGATTATAGAGTTGCAATAGATTTTTATAAAAAAAAACTAATAAATTCAAAAATTAGCAGACATATAAAGGTAAGATAAAAGTCTGTAAGAAAGTAAGAAATCTATGGCATTATTTCTTTATCTTATGTGAAAACTAATAGTAATCTTGCTGATTGCCTTACTAAAGGTCTAAATAAGACTAAGGTACTAGAGTCATCGAGGGGGATGGGACTTAGGCTATAATAGACCTTCCAGCAGTAGGAATCCAACATCTGTGATAGAAGTTTCCTTGAAGGAGGTTCAATGTGATAATAATAAGCTAATTAGCTGGCCAGAGAGCATATATTTTTATATGTATATAAGAGTTTTCACTCCATCCCATCTCTGTGGTGATTAGTACTCCTATGTTGATGTTGAGGAAGAGCATAGCTCTGAATGAGTTCTCAAGAGATATTTTCTTCGAGATAACAGGAAATGAAGGATTTACAATATATAGTGATGCATCTAAAAAGGGATTTGGCTGTGTATTGATGCAACATGGTAAGGTAGTAGCTTACGCCTCAAGACAATTGAAACCATATGAACAGAATTATCCGACACATGATTTGGAGTTAGCTGCAGTGATTTTTGCCTTGAAAATTTGGAGACATCATTTATACGGTGCGCAGTGTGAAGTGTTTACTGATCATAAGAGTTTGAAGTATATTTTTACGCAGAAGGAATTAAACATGAGACAGAGAAGGTGGTTAGAACTGTTGAAAGATTATGATTTAACAATTCATTATCATCTCGAAAAAGCTAATATTGTCGCTGATGTCCTTAGTAGAAAATCTATGAAAAATTTGACTATTTTAATCACACATCAAAGTCAATTATTGAAGGATATAAGAAAACTGGAATTAGACATTCGAGTATATGACTCAACAGTACGATTAGCCAATATGAGGGTTCAGCCAACACTCATTGAAAGAATTATAGTCGTTCAGAATGGTGATCTACAATTAATGAAAATAAGGGATTCAGTGGAAGCTGGTGTTCAATCTGAATTCAAGATACATGATGATGGTTCGTTGAGGTTCGAAAATAGAATTTGCATACCCAATGATTTGGTACTCAAACAAGAAATATTTCAGAAAGCCCATCAGACCGGTTATACAGTTCATCCGGAAGGTACTAAGATGTATAGAGACTTAAAGAAAATGTACTGGTGGAATAATATGAAGAGAGAGATTGCTCAATTTGTTTTTCAATGTTTGGTGTGTCAACAAGTTAAAGTTGAACATCAGAGATCCGCAGGACTACTTCAACCTCTCGATATTCCAGTATGAAAGTGGGAACATATCACTATGGATTTTATAACTGGACTATCTAAGTCTCCAAGTAAAAATGATGCAGCCTGGGTGATTGTGGACTGATTGACAAAGTCTGCACACTTTCTACCAATTAAAGTTGGATTCACTTTGGAAGAGCTTACACAAGGCATTAGGAACAAAATTGAATTTTAGTACAGCTTTTCATCCACAGACTGATGGCTAGTCAGAGAGAACTATTCAGATCTTAGAAGATATGTTGAGAACTTGTATTTTGGATATGAAAAGTTCATGGAATGAGCATCTACCTTTGATTGAATTCGCTTATAATAATAGTTATCAGACTAACATTGGTATGGCACCTTATGAAGCATTATATGATAGAAGATGTCGATCACCGATTTACTGGGATGATGTTGGCGAGCGGAGAATGTTGGGTCCCGAACTTATTCAACAAGTGGTTGAGAAGATTCAATTAATCAAAGAACAACTTCGGGCAGTACAAAGCAGACAGAAAAGTTATGCAGATAATAGAAGACGAAAATTAGAATTTCAAATTGGTGACCATGTATTTCTCAAAGTGTCTCCTTTAAAAGGAATCTCAAGATTTGGCATTTGTGGCAAATTGAATCCTAGATATGTGGGTCCGTTCGAGATTTTGAAAAGAATTGGTGAGGTGGCTTATAGACTTGCCTTACCACCTTCACTTGCTGGAGTACATGATGTTTTTCATGTTTCTATGTTGAAGAAATATTTACCAGACCCAAATCATATCGTGAAACTTGAACCCTTGCAAGCTAAAAAGGATCTATCATATGAAGAATATCCGGTACGGATCGTGGACCGTAAAGAACAAGTGCTGAGACATCGCAACATTCCTCATGTCAAAGTACAGTGGAGTCGACATTCGAAAAGAGAAGCTACTTGGGAACCAGAGGAAGAAATGAAGCAAAAATATTTCCAGCTCTTCGAGACCATAGGTATGAAAAATTTTGAGGATGAAATTTCTTTTAGGGTGAAGAATGTCATGACCCAAGCCCAAAGCCCAATTGAGAAGACCCAAGCCCAAGCCCAATTGAAAAAAAAAAGAGAACAGAGAAATCAGGAAGAAGACTCCCGATAGATAGGAGTCTTCTTCTCCGATAAGCCACGATGGGATCGGAAGTCCTAGGACCACCAGAAATCCTAGGGCTCTCTATAAAAAGGCCTTTCCCCTTCCTAAGAACCCCCCACCGGTCTTCCTGCCTCTCTTTCTCTCTGATTCTCCGATTGAAGCCGTGGCCCCTTGATTCGTGCTCGCCGTAATTTCTCACCGGCGGGATCACCGGAGGCTGAGGTAAGCCCTTCTTCCTCTTTCTCTCTCCTCTCTCTTTTTTTTCGTGCCTCTGTGCACAACTGCCGGTGATGAGTATCGTCGAATTTCGTCAGAAAAGGGACCCCCTGTTTGGTCTTTTCTTCTCTTTGATTTTCCGACGCCGGTAATCACTACCGACCGGCGGCTTTGGTCTCTCCGAACTTGAGAGGGTTGCCCCCTGCCGTCGGCCTTCGTCGTGCCGACTCCGGTCCGGACGGCCGATCAAAGGGAGGGACCTGTCGGTCCCCTGTTTCGGCCAGGGAAGACCATGAAAAAGAAAAGAAAAGAAAAAGGAAGGAAAAAAAAGAGAAAAAGAAAAGAAAAGAAAAAGGAAGGAAAAAGAAAAAGAGAAAAAGAAAAAGAAAGGAAAAAGAAAAAGAGAAAGAAAAAGAAAAGAAAAAGGAAGGGAAAAAAGGGAGAGAGAGAGAGAAGGAGAGAGAGATTTTCTCTCTCTGCGCTCTCTCTTGAATTTTTTTTAGGATTGATGAATTTTAAAAATAATAATAATAATAATAATAAAAAAAATACAAGAAGAGTTTTCATGGATCAATCCAAAAATTCTGGATGCTGTCATCTAGTCGATCCATGTGAGGATATTGGATTTTAAGAATTTTTATTTTTTTTAATTTAATAAAATTTTGATCAAAAATATGATATTTGATGTACCAGGTTCAGAGAAGGATTTTCAAGATTTTTAGGATCCCTAGTTTGGATTTTCTTTTGAGGTAAGTAGTATTTTACTTTTATTGAATTTATCTGATAAATTATAAATTTGAATTATATCAATTCATGGCATGCTTGTAATTGAAAATATTTGTTGAAATTAATTATGATTGAAAATAATTATTAAAAATTATTTATGATTGAAGATATTTGTTGATGATGTATGATCATAAAGAATGATATGATTGATTTACTCGAATATCACTTATTTATATTATTATTGAAATAATATATGAATTGAAAGATGATATGAATTGACCACCTGACTATGTAAAGGATCCCGTCAATGGGGGCATATACGTTTGCAAATGATTTATCCTGAGGATTTATGTCGCTAGCGAGACCAACGACATGTCGCCAGAGAGACCAGCGACAAACCACCAACAAGACCGACGGTTTCGAAGGACTTTGCTGCCAGATGATTCGCAGCCTACCGCAAGAAGATACACGGTATTATGATCCTGTCACAAGAAAAATATGGTCATAGTTCATGGTTGGTAAGAAGAACTTAAGAAATTGATGAATTTAAGATGATAAGCATAATTTGAAATTATGATAAATTAAAATTTTATATATGATTGATAGTGTGATGAATTAAATTATGAATTCATGAATTTATATATTGATTATGTTATTATCAGTAAATCGATATATACAGTATTATTGCATGATTTATTCAGTTAAAAGTATACACTGCTTACTAGGCTATTTAGCTCATGATGAGTTTTATATTTTTCTTTACAGATCCAAAAAATTAGCATGATGTGGGATTTCGGTTGGGAGAGAGATTAAAGATGGAGTTAACTTATTTGATTTAGAATTTTTTCAGAATTGATGCAAGATTTTTATTTTAAGCGTTGACTTTGTCAGATAATTATTTTTTTTCTTTTTGACACTGAGTTTTGATTTGTTATTTGAACTAAGATTTGATCATTAAAAATTGAAATTTATTTAACTTTATGTGTATGATATCATGATGAGATGCCTTGTTTGCTTATGAAAAAAATTTCTTATGAGTATGCGGCGGTTGCCATGACCTTCGACTCACAATTTCGGATCAAGGGCGTGACAATTTATATGGTATCAGAGCATAAGTAGATAGATAAAGACATGTAGAATAGAATGGGCGAGTGATGGGTAGATATTAGAAAATTTGAAAGGTTATTTATGATGATTATGATATGACCTATCTTAAGTAAGTTTATAACTTTATCAAGGATAAGTTATCATTCTAAATTTGTCATAGGTCAATATGCCCCCACGACGAATGAAGAATACTCAAGAGAGGGAGGAAGACCGATGGGGGTTCTTAGGAAGGGGAAAGGCCTTTTTATAGAGAGCCTTAGGACCTCTGGTGATCCTAGGACTCCCGATCCCATCGTGGCTCATCGGAGAAGAAGACTCCTATCGGGAGTCTTCTTCTCGATTTCTCTATTCTCTTTTTTTTTTTTTTTTTTTTCAATTGGGCTTGGGCTTGGGTCTTCTCAATTGGGCTTTGGGCTTGGGTCATGACATTCTTCACCCCTAAAAGAAATTTCGTCCTCGAAATTTTTCATATCTGTGGTCTCGAAGAGCTGGGGATATTTTTCCTTCTTTTTTCTTTTCTTTTTCTCTTTTTCTTTTTCCTTCTTTTTTCTTTTCTTTTCTTTTTTGTGGTCTTCCCTGGCACAAATCTCTGGAGGGCTCATTTATATGAGAGCTTTCATATATGACCGTGGCTAGAGGAGATGGGCAAAACCTATGTACTCTCATGAATAATAAGATACTTGCACACGGGCAATAATGCGCAACCCCGTGACAGATCCTTCTATACTATTTATGTGGTAGTTAAAGTCTGGGATAAAAGAATATAGTTCAAGATTTGGTTCACTTCGATTCCTTCAAATGTAAACTATATATACTAAGTGAGGTTAAAAGACTTCACTCATTGCATAGTATAAATACTCAGCAATAAAATTTTTATTTATTTTGATAATTAGTATCATTCATTTTAAAATTTTGAGTTTTAAGAGGGACTGTTAGAATTTTTGAAGGGAAAACTTAAAATTTTCTTTCCCTTCAAAGTTCTTTATTGGTCTTTGACTTGCTTTAGTCCCACATTGGAAAGGGATAATTTATTTTAGATGCCTATAACCCATCTTTCCTTCTCCTCCTTTGCTTGGGGGGTTTTGGGAGGATATGGATTTTCTATTTCACATGCGCGCCAGCCCGGCTCGGCCTGGCTCGCATGTGAGAATCGTGGTGCGGCATGGCATGGCGCACGTACGATGATAGCAAACTATTTTATTTTTTTATCATATTTTATATTATTTTATTTTATTTTTTAACATATTTCTCTCATCAATCGCTTCGCTTCTCTTCGCGATCAAACGGTCAAATGATCGTTTATCCCAGATACCGTATTTTCTTTGATTGGTCGCCTTCTTTCGGATTCGCCGATCGAAAAGCCTTCTGCAAGTGTTTACTGGCGGTGTATAAAAGATCATGAGTCTTAGCCTGTGGGGCATCTGAGAATTAGCAATCTTTTCTATTCTGTCTCCGAGAGTCCAGTGTTCTGAGAACTCTTTTTCTTTTCCATTGTTCTCTTTGTTTTTGTTTCTGGTTTTGTTGCTGAGTATTATAGAAAGACTGTCAACCCTATCTACTATCATACTCTAAGGGAGGGTATTCCGATAGTATCTTGAGATAGAATTTTCAATAAACATCAGCACGAGGGTCGAAAATTTATCTTAGGACAGTGATCACATATTTTTGAAGTTTTTTTTTCTTCTTCTGCTTCATACATTAAGGAGCCAATCTAATTAGGCTTTCAGTAAGTTTAATTTCTTTTCCTTATCTTTATCACATAGTTTAGATAATTTTAAAATTTATCAAAATCTTTTATTTAAATGTGTCATCTCTTTAATAGAATACTATTTGCAGAAGTACTCTGTTTTAGCATTCTCCACTTCTCAGGAGTTATCTCTTCCCTCCTCCATTTTTCGCGAGCTAAACGAGTCCTTAGCATATTATCCAATTTAATTTGGTTAGCAAACAAGGCTTGAGCTGTTTTGGACCCAATTTGATCGGTCTGGAATTTAAATTATGTTAAACCACTCCTCCTCTTTATTTTAATTATATTTAAACATACATTATTTGATTTTTTTTCTTTTTGGTACAAATACATTATTTGGATTGGTGGATTTTTATTTATCATGTAAAGTCAATTTCTTGGATGAAATTAAAATTTTTAAGTAAAAACTCATATTTAAGTAGGCTTTTTAAGTTATATCAAAATTTTAGTGATTTATATTTAATTATTAATTTTTTATCTAAGGAAGGTATTTCGATCGTATCTTGAGATAGAATTTTTAATAAACATCAGCACGAGGGTCAAAAATTTATCTTAGGACAGTGATCACATGTTTTTAGAATTTTTTTTTTCTTCTTCTGCTTCATACATTAACAAGCCAATCTAATTAGGCTTTCAGTAAGTTTAATTTTTTTCCTTATCCTTATCACATAGTTTAGATAATTTTAAAGTTTATCAAAATTTTTTATTTAAATGTGTCCTCTGTTTAATAGAATACTGTTTGTAGAAGGACTCTGTTTTAGCATTTTCTACTTCTTAGGAGTTGTCTCTTCCCTCCTCCATTTTTCACGAGCTAAACGAGTCCTTAGCATATTATCCAATTTAATTTGCTTTAGCAAACAAGGCTTGAGCTGTTTTGGACC
This sequence comes from Elaeis guineensis, assembly GCF_000442705.2. Taxonomy (NCBI): domain Eukaryota; kingdom Viridiplantae; phylum Streptophyta; class Magnoliopsida; order Arecales; family Arecaceae; genus Elaeis; species Elaeis guineensis. Next base: position 86,434,365 of record NC_025994.2, read on the forward strand.
CGATTTGATCGGGCTGGAATTTAAATTATGTTAAACCACTCCTCCTCTTTATTTTAATTATATTTAAACATACATTATTTAATTTTTTTTTCTTTTTGGTACAAATACATTATTTGGATTGATGGATTTTTATTTATCATGTAAAGTCAATTTCTTGGATGAAATTAAAATTTTTAAGTAAAAACTCATATTTAAGTAGGTTTTTTAAGTTATATCAAAATTTTAGTGATTTATATTTAATTATTAATTTTTTATTTTAGCTAAGAAAATAATTAGATGCTCGACTTAAGCTGCAGACCCGACATGGCTTTCGATGAAAAATGAGGTAAGTGAGACTTTGCCCATTATAATATGATTTCAAAAGATGGTATGAACATGATGGTTTTCCTTTGGAAATTGATCTCAACTATTTTCAGTTGGGTGTTAATCATACGTGACCCCGACCCAATCCGAATGCCCCGCTGGGCCAGTGGACCCAGCCGGAGTCTAGGTCTAAAATCTGTTTGCAGCCCTATGTCTTATCCCCCGCTGGCTCCCGATTATGCCTGGGGTAATTCCTGTGAATCTGGCCTTGTGACTTGTGACATTCTTGGCCTTCGTAGAAGGGCTTGACGAGCCTTGATTTCTCTGGCATGGTTGTTGGCTGGAGCAGCACTGTGAGATTAGCCCCAATGCTTTAAATAGTCTCATGTTTTTTTCTACCTGCCTCATTTGTTTTTGAGTTAATTTCTAGAGGCCGCCATCTTTACTGCTTTTAAAAATATTGGTATGTCCAAAAAAAATGCAGCTTACTTTTACACAATTCATGTTTAAATAATTTGACTCGTTAAATTTAAGTTAAAACTATAGAAATGCCCATTCAATTTTGGTTCAGTTTCATTTAGATTCGAGAAGTTTAGAAGTTTTAATTAGCTAGCAAAATTTCATTTTTGTGGCAATATAGCTGAGCTGTTGATTTGGATCTGGACACCATTAATGGAGTGATAAAAAAAATCAAAATATCCTTAATTCAGAGAGATCGAATTGTGATTTTCATGCGGTCTCAAAGCTCTCCATCTTCTGTGATTTATCTACTTATATAAATGTTAAAGCGCTACATCCTCTATCATTCATTCACTTGTATAAATCTTAAAAGGACTCCATTCTTCATCATTCATTTGATTGTACAGATTTTAAAGTACTCTATTATCTATCATTCATATACTTGCATAAATCTTAGAGTGCTCCATCTTTTATCATTCATCCGTTTGTATAGATCTTAAAGCACTTTATTCTCTATCATTCATCCATCTGCATAGATCTTAAAGTACTATATCCCCAATTATCTATCCATCTCAAAGTACTCTATTTTTTATCATCCATCTATTTGTATAGATCTCAAATCATTTTTTTTTAATTCATACCATGTTAGAAGTCTCTTGTTGAGTGACAGGAAGGTCAGTTCTCAAATTTTATAAAAAAATTAATTATCAGTTGATCCTCATAGGATAATGTTTTATTACAAAAAAAGATAACCGGACCACATTGCAATGAATTTGAAGTTACAGTGATTAATTGACACTTTTAAATTTTTTAAGTCTAAGTATTAATGGCCCGAACTTGGAGGGGTATTTGTAATTTTATCTTACTTTAAATTTTTCTAAAAAAAGTTTTGTTTAATTTAATTCAAGCATACATAAAACGTAAAATGTTTATTCACATGCTAATGCTTGTTGATACATCCAATAACAATCTCATTGTTAGAGGATGTGCTACATTTATTGGAATGTGAAAAAGGAAATAACAGAAAAGTGGGAGAACAAAAAAAAAAAAAAAAAAATCCTAATTCAAGCTTGGAGAAATCTGTGTACTGGCAAGCAATTGTTCGGGCGATATAACCAAATTCCAAGTGGCATTTGGTTCAACACCTGCCTGGATCTGCAAGTTCTAGCTTCGTTTGCCTTCGAAGTTGGGACTTTCAGCTCTGCTCTAAATGCGGTGTGGTGGGGTACAGGATGGGTTTTGGGTCATTTACAGCTTCAAGTCCTACACAAGTTGGGCATGGATTTTACGTGTAACCAAAAAGGCATTTACTATAGTATTTTTTAAATAATATTTTATTATCAAAAATATTTAAAATATTATATTATTATTTTTTTTATATTTTATTTTTAAAAATATTTTATTATTTTTTAATAGCTTCTCGCTGTCTGCCTCCTCACCACTGCATGCAGCCTCTCATTCTCCTCCTCTTCCCATCTCTCTACCATTCAAGCCCATCGCTCGCCGCTCCACCATTGCCGCTCGCTTCCCCACCCTTTTTCTCCTTCTGCAGCTTGGGCCTGCCGCCTCTGTCCTCTTCTGCCTCTATTATTCATCTTTTCGCAATCACATGCCACCCCCTCCTTCCTCCTCCGCCGCTCAGCCTTACTGTTTGTCTTTTCACTTTCCACTGCTATTGCTCGTTTTTCCACCCTCTTTCCCCTTCCGCCACTTGGGCTCTCACCGCCCTTTTTCCGCCACCTCCATCGCTCGCCTTCTTGCAACCACACATTGCGTTTCTTCTTCCTCTTCTATTGTTTGAGCTCATTACTTGCCTTTCCACTGCTGCCGCTCACTCCCTTCCTCTTTCAATTCCCTTGCTTGTCGCCACTTGGGCCTGCCGCCCCCTTCTTCTCCTCCACTATACACCTTCCTGTAGCCATATGCTGCTCTTCTTTTTTCTCCTCCTCCGTCACTTGGGCCCGCCGCTCCCCTCCCCGCCGTCAGACACCAACTTGTACTGGGAAGGGATGGTGGTCCATTGAGATGGAGGAAGCGAAGGGCATGATTTTCAAAACATCCCATTGTTTTTTTTATTTTTGGATTATACCTGTAATTTGAGTTATGTACTATAACTATACATATGATTAGTTAAATTGGTTACTAATAAATAGATCGACGTCATCTATCTTAAAATGGATGGCTAGGAAAAAAGTTAATAATAAAATAATTAAAAGAGGCTGCTGTGAAACCCAACTAAAGATGTACACCGGACACATAAATAACATAGTAATTTTCATACGGCATTTACGCACATTTAATTGAAATAATCAGTAGCATAAAAGTCGGGCTACAGGAATTTGTTCGCTTCGTTGAGTAGCCTAGAAGCCCATTTTGGCCTTTCTCGAGCTCAGACGACCAAAAACCGCTTCATGTGTAAGGATAACCGAATCAAGAGAGCTTGGAACTTTTCCCATTAATTTTTTTATAAGAACAAGAAAAGACTCTCTCCCCCCTATTAGGGCAAGTCGTTTGCTTGGTGTTAGAGATGGTACGAGAATCTAGATTCTCGATTGAAGCTAGACTCTAATTTATTTGCTAGAGACATCAAGAGAAGAGCCCCTAATACAAATTACCCTAGAGATAGTACGAGAATCCAGATTCTCGATTGAAGCTAGACTCTTAATTTATTTGCTAGGACATCAAGAGAAGAGCCCCTAATACCAATTACCCGCTGTAAAATAATAATAATACAAGGAGAACTTATGAAAGATTTGTGGAAGCTCTTTGCGGCATCAGAAGGAACACTGGTTCCTTCTCAAAAGAATAAGATGTGGATGCGAAACTAGGATTCTTATGTCACCATAGAATCCAAGCAAGTGGACACCAAAGATCCTGTCCGAACAACTGAAACCATCCCTGCATGTCATTTCTCTGTGCAGACTTCAAGATAGCAAAAAGGGAAAATCTGGGTACGGGGGAGTCTGCCTGGCCGAAATAGGAACCTCTCCAAGGTGCATCCAAAAAAGTTCCTAGAAGCATCACTCCTCAAGTACAAGCTTAATTCTGCTGCATGGTGTATTTGCTTCAAACCGGAACTTTCAACGTAACACTCCTCGGATGGAGTCCCACTAATTGAAGCAAAAATATACACCCACCCTAGTTAAGATGTTTGGTAGAATTTCTACTGATGTATTTGTTCATTTCTCATGCAATTAGAGTCAAGAAACCTAGAATGGAAACTGAGGTAATAACTTGAACTTGAAAGCTAGCTTGAAGAGAAAGGACATTGTAACAATTAGGGGTGCAAGTGGATTGGGTCGAATTAGATCATGAGTGATCCTGATCTGGCTCAGTTTCTTGATCGGATCTGGATATTGGATCCAAACCTAGCCTAATAAAAGATCGGATGGGTTCATGATCAAATTTTTTGATCCAACAGGTCATTTGGATCGAATCGGATCCATGTATAATCTGGTCTCGATCCATGAACTATGGGTTTGGTTTAGATCCAGATTCGGATTCAGATCGGTTCGGATCTGAATTATAAATAATAAGATTAATAAGTAAAAAATCTATGAGTAATTTTACTTGCACTACTATCGGACTTAATCAACTTTTTTTATTAATGAATCGGTTCTTTCTTTCATTTATAGGAAATAAATGGTTGAAAAGCTTGTTGTATTCAATTTTTAATTTCAAAACTTGCTACGGTTAAAAACTCTTTATTCTTTAAATCATGTCGGAAATCTGTAATTGAAATACGTAGATCATGCTAAACTATTATTGTTTCCTGCTAGTCCTATCAATTAAATAAGATAATATTGAAGTATGATGAAAAATCTCATCTCAAACTACAATTTTCGACTTTTGAAGGCATCTTTAAACAAAACTGACCAAAAAGGTCAAATTTTTTAATCAACGCCTCTTTTTGCTTACTTTTACGGCACTGGATTTTGATGGTGTTGCAATCACATAAATGAATAGTGTTACGAGATGGATTCAAGTTCAGCTGATCAAGTAAGTGTTTGGATCTTGTATTGAGTTCGTATCGAGTCGGATCGAATCATTTATCTTAAAATTCAAATCAATCTAAAAATCTCTATGGATTGGATCGAATCGGATCATAATTCAATAAATCCAGACCCAACCCTGAAAATGAAACGGATCCAATTTTAGAATCCGATCCGAATCCGTGGATCCTTTAAAAAAATTCGGATCGGATTTACGTGGGATGGATCGAATCGGATCACGAATCAACCCAATCTATTGGCAACCTTGTATATAACAATCAGGAAAGAGAGAAGATCAGAGCCAGTGTACACCATGCTAAATTCATGGAACAAAAGTATTGCTTTTAAAAGCTATGGATTTTCAAAGCTTAAATAATTTAAAAATTCCAGCTAAATGAAAAATTCCAAGTGCCCCATCTAATTAGGTGGCTTTGCATGATAGATAAGACCTACAAAGATAGTATGCCGTAAGTCAATTGCAAAGTTTTAAATCCCGTATGATAGTATTCTGATTTCTCCAGAATACCCTACTGTCTCGTACATTTCAATAAATATCCTCAATCTTTCTCTTCTTCTCTTCTTCCATTTTTTTTTTTTTCAATTTTTTTTTCTTTTCCTCTACCTTCATTTCTTTCCATTCCTTTTTCTTCCATTCCCTTCCTTTTCTTTTCAATTTTTTTCTCCTTTTATTTTATTTTTTATTTTATTTTTTTCCTTTTTCTTTTTTTTCTCCTGCTGCATGGATGATTTTTGAAATCTCAAACCCATCTTAATCCTATTTTCTCACAAAAACAAGACTGCATTTAGCTTTGCAGATAAAGCCCCAACCACAATTATATTGGACGTAGAAAACGCTTAGGCCTCAATTGCTACTTAGATACCTGCAACTTTCACTTACCTGTGGTTGGACTAAAGGATAAAACTAGAAGTCAACAATCCAGTGTTTAGCTTGCGGAGACTGTAACTGCATCAACCTATTTTCTACATTTGTTTACTTACAATTGGAAGCTAAAACTATGTCAATAACACCCAACCAAAGTTGCGAGTGGAAATCATAAGCATCACTTGCTACAGCTTTCCTAAGGTCGATTCGGCCATAGAAGAAGATATAGCAACTAAGATTCAAATATAACTTCAAATACATGGATCCCACATAAAATACAGGTATTCAAGTATTGGAAGAGAACCATCTCTTGCAGCTGGGATTCAATTACTCCAAATTGCTGGCGTCAAAGCAGCCCCCAAGTCTTTCTCATTCCACTAAGCGTCATATTCACATCCCTTTACCCCTTCCTCTTTCCAAGTCTTACCCTATTCATAGGTAGTAATTTGCTCATGCACTAAATCATTTTTTTAAAAAAAAACAGAGCTATATGACTTTCTGGCGAAAAACATAAATGAAAGAAGAGGACAGAAGTTCTCTATCCACTGTTAGGAATAGACCTAAAATAAGAAAAGTATGCCCGAAGATGCCCAGGTTCTGACATTTGGGTTTGTGACTATGCCACCTATAGAGCTACCTCGCATAATAGATGCCGATAGAAATTCTCTGGAAAAAGAAGCTCCAAAGACAGCAGCAGATGAACCGATGCAATACATCTAAATTGGTTTCTGACCCCAAAACTGTACAAAGGAAGATGGATTTGTATCAAGAACTGGAAACAGTGATGTAGGATACCACAACTGTAATGTCATCAAGTTTGCCGCCATAATACCGATACCCAGCATCCTGGGCAGCAATGGAGAAAGGTGTTTGCCGGTTCTTATCCTGCGCTCGTTGGCGGGCAAGTGCAGCTATCTTCTGAGCTGTCACTTGAGGCCCGAGCCCGGTTCTGACAGCTTGGACAACTACTGCTGTAACTTCAGTATTATACAAATTATCAAACAATCCATCTGTTCCCGCGATGATGACATCACCAGGTGAGACAGGGAAGGTAAATACCTGACCACATGCAAATAAAAGAGACCAATTAATCCACACAAATGTCCAGAATGTATACACTAATAAGATTATAGACATTGATAAAATAAACCAAAATAGATAAACTTACTCTGTTGCTGAAAAATTCATGGCCCACATCTGACCAGTTTTTGCCCCAAACCCCCCCACCCAACAAAAAAAAGAAAAGAATATCTGACCAGAAATTGAACAGTTAAGAGTTATATCAGTGACAGACTGGATGTAAAATCTCTCTTTTATTTTCTTGCTAGAAAATTTGGTTCAATACAGTGTACAAGGTTGGAGATGCAGTCAGCCAAGCTCTCAGCTTCAACCATGAGGCCGTGTTTCTATTACTAGGTCAAATTACTTGGGGAGGTATGAAAGGTAGGTTCTAATTTCAGTTTTGGCCAACTGAAAGAGTTGCTATTTGATAGTTTTAGAGCTTTGGGTTCTAATTTGAGTCCGTCATTGGAGATGCAGTCAGCCAAGCTCTCAGCTTCAACCATGAGGCCGTGTTTCTATTACTAGGTCAAATTATTTTGGGAGGTATGAAAGGTAGGTTCTAATTTCAGTTTTGGCCAACTGGAAGAGTTGCTCTTTGATAGTGGTAGAGCTTTGGGCTGTTCTAAAGGTAGGTTCTAATTTCAGTTTTGGCCAACTGGAAGAGTTGCTGTTCTAAAGGTAGGTTCTAATTTCAGTTTTGGCCAACTGGAAGAGTTGCTGTTCTAAAGGTAGGTTCTAATTTCAGTTTTGGCCAACTGGAAGAGTTGCTATTTGATAGTTTTAGAGCTTTACGCTGTTCTAATTTGAGTTTCAGTGACGAACGGATGGATGGCCGGACCCTGGACGGTCGGACAGACAGATGGACTGGAAGAGTTGCTATTTGATAGTTTTAGAGCTTTGGGAGCGATGGACGGACTGGAAGAGTTGCTATTAGATAGTTTTAGAGCTTTGGGCTGTTCTAATTTGAGTTCAGTGATGGATGGACGGATGGATGGACGCACGCACTGTGATATCTCTAAAATGGTCAGAATGGTTTAGAAGAGGAGACAGGCAAATAGAGAACTAGGAGAAATTAATGGAGGATATACATATCCTGCAATCCCAAGATTTTAGGAATATAAAAATCACCATTTGGTTTGTTTTCAGTTCTCCCAAAAATCCCAAGAAGCCAAGACCATGGGGGGCATGTTGGCACCCTTTTGATCCCCTTCCACTTCCATCTTCCTTCAGTTTTTCTATTTAATAACGGTCATACTCTGCTACGGTATTGTAGTAGAGCAGTCTAGAGCATTCCATATCCAGCTCACAAGTAGCTAATCATTTCAAGAGGTGAAAGACCCAACATACAGTATTTTAAGAATGCAAAACCCTACCTAAGACTGCCATCAACTTACTTTAGTTAAGGTTAATAATCTAATTCCCAATCCAAAGTATAGCATACCAATTCATGCATAATGCACCTGGCCTTCATTTGAGAAAGCATGTTGTTACCAAATCAAATCAATAGACATATTTGTCAGTCCAGCTCTGTTCCCTGTTAATTTGTCATAGTGGCTCATGCCTTGCAACAGGGTGTCAGATTTCCTTACTGGTGAGACAAAGGACAACTGCCAAGAGAGCATTTTTTTTCTAAATTTTTTTTTAAAGTTCGCAGAAACCATCCTTTCATACCAAAATATAAGGTGGTCGAAAACATTTAAGCCTCCTGTCATCTGTAGAGCACAACCAGAAGAGGCTTGCGTATCAAACAATCACCCACTGCAAGCAGATGAGCGTTAAGTTACTAGACTTATAACAAAATACTCTTAATTATTAAAAGAATTTCGCATCTGTCATATCTGCTCCTCCCAAATTTCTCTACTTAATGAAAAAGCATGTTTTTCGTGAACCATAGATGAGTTCTAGAAATAATTCGTTGAAATGAGTATTTGTCTCTTTCTGCTTGAGCCAAACGAGATGAAATTCTCACATACAGTTCTCAGAAGGGGATTTCCATTGAATTACCTATCATAATAAGGTACACAATTGGTTGAGGAATGTCTTGAGATTCAGGCAACTACAGAAAATATAATTAGTAAAGATGTTCCTCCTCATATCAGCATATTTTACTGTTTAGGGGGGATCACACTTGTTTTTTAGTACAAGTAGCTACAGGTTTGCTCTGACTTTTTATTACCATCCAAACATTATAGAAACTTTTTTCACTGTTCAATTTCATTATGTTGTATGTTGTAATTATATAATCACGATTAATAGTCATAGAGTACTAGTAATAATTAATAGTAGCGTAATAATTAAACAGTACAATTTCTTTCTAACTATCAATTATTCCTATCTTAAATCCCAATCTTTCATTTAAGTATCTTCTTTCTATGCCATGATTTCATGGATCCTGCCCTAGATTTGGATACACATTTCCATTTGTGTCCCCCAAAATGAACTGGGTTAGAGGGATCCTGAACTAAGAAATAGATCTAGAAGCTAAAGAGGGTATCCTGAGCAATTGCAAGAATTGGGTTCATTGATATTCATGATATAGTAGATGCTATCATACATAATAGTTATACTCAATTCAATGGAATTGTATAGTAGTTGCTATCATACATATAGTTATACTCAATTCAATGGAATTATATAGTAGATGCTATCATACATAAAGTCATACTCAATTCAATAGAATTGTTCGATCTTAGAGGAGATCTTCTATAATTTCACATAGAAGGGGTTATTTCTTGGTTTCATCCAGTCCTTAGTAACTTGATTATTTTTAGGTAATAGTAGATAGAAACAGTGCTTGTAAGGAGTCATATTGGGGTTACTTAAAAAGTCCATATGAATTAGGAGCGAACAGACCCAAAACCCAATCTTCCATTCAGCTTATGCAACTATGCAGCAAGAACCAATAACAAGAGAAGGCATAGACTTTAACTGACCTGGGCAACACTTGGGAGGTCACTGCCACTGCCACTCTCAAGTTGGTAAGTGAAATTGAAGTCATGTTGTTGTACAGGTGACCTGAAGATGGTGCATCCATCCCTAACAACTACAAAGCCACTGTCCCCAAGGTTTACAGCATGAAGACCCTACATATAGAAATAAAAACAAAATAAACTGTAAGAAATGTTTTTTGAGTACATGAAATGTTTCAGCATGCAGAAAGCAACATTAAATGAGAAAAATAAGTTGATTATTCGAATAGAATCTCCACCATATATTGTACAATATCTATTTATTTTTTAATAATTGTATGTGATAATTAGAGTATTGATATAGCATGGATATGCACAGACATTTCTGTTCAGGTCTATATCTGCATAGCCATTACGAAGCCATACAGTCCACTTGTAAACCACATAGACAGAAACCAGTTCAATGCTATGCTTGGGCAGACAGCATGTGCTTTGGGGCAAAGCTAATGGAAGATCCTTATTCCCACATAAAAATTGTTATGCATGCTTCTTGAAGAAACCACTGTCAAATGCAGCATAACATCATATATGGATCCCACACAAATTTGATTTTTGAGGCAAGATGTAAATGATACTCCAACGTGTGCACATGCATGCTGCGGAGGTGGGGGCAAGAGAACGATGATTGGTAAAAGATGGTGAACTATGATAGCAAAGATATTACAAAAAGATGTGAAATTGTTAGGTAACTTACAATATTCAGTAGCGACATCTAATCAGAATAATAGATGTGAATCACAAATCAATTCTAACAAATCAGTTCTAATAACAGATCTTTAAATAGGACACACATAGGTTTGGCACTAGGAAAATAGATTACTATTATAGCCTGGTTTTCTTGACAAATTTGGGGAAAAATTAGATATGTACCATTATCGTTGGTGCATATTTATCCAGCTGGCTAATTTGACAGCGAATTGCAAATTTAGGTTGAAGAAATTTATTCACAGTACAAATTCATTCCACATGAAAGATTTATCTGCTATTTCTTCTTCTTTATTATTTTTTTCTCTCTCAAAAGCCTGGCTATATCTTCTCACAGTCTCACTACTGAAACCTGTCATATATCAAAACACTGATTACTTGGGGCATAAATGCAGCCACCTAATTTGATTTTTTTAACCTGCTTAATAAAATCACATTCAAAATAGCAAATTCTAGAACTAATGAGCCCAAAACCAGTTTAGTGAAGAAGATAAACATTGCTAACTGTTACCTGCTTGAACTTGGTATAATGTCAAATTATATGACACTTCTCTTCAGACCACTTTGATATATCAGCCTAACTCATCTTCAGCATTATCCCTTCAATTTGTGACAAATCAAATAATAATACTACAAGAAGGGAGGGAGGGGTGGAAGCATTAGATGGCCATGGATGGTCTGAAAGTAAGTTTTTTAATATAATCTACTTATGCAAATATATACAGATATAAATATTGTCTGTAAATTCATCATGTGGAAGAATCAAGTCCATTGTAACACTTTCTCTTGCTAAACATTTACTAAATCTAGTCAATAATAATTACAATTTGATGGCTTGGGAGCACTAATTGAGTTTTATTTGTGTTTTTTTCTTTTTTTTTTAGGGCCTAAAGCTAATCCAAGGAGTTTATTTTAGATTATATTGATAATATATGGAGGACCAAGATTAGAAGTTGGGATGACATTTATTTCTAAGCTTTTACCTAGTTTAAATGTTAGAGCAAAAATAACTCTTATTTGAATAAGCATCCCATATGTGAAGAATGAGTTCAGAAACCATGGTAAATACATGGAGCTGACAATAGGGGAGGCTGTTGCTGGTCATGACCCCATTCCCCACTATTCATCCTCCTCTTTAGTCATTCTAGTGATGATTTCTTTATTTCTTTTCTTCCACATTTTTCAGAAAATTGCTGAAATGCTCCTCTAATCAGATATCCTAGTTTAGGAAGGGCAATGATTTTGCAGTTTCTAACCTTAATCTTGTGATCTTTGCAAAAATAAAACTCAGATCTCTTCTCTTCACCTCTGCTCTAATTTTTTTTATGTTTATATTCCATTCTAGCAGTGTTAGTAAAAGTGGCTACCTACATGGTTAGGCAGCCGCCTAGGTGTTAGTTTGGCTGGGCTGCCTAGGCCAAGCCTGCTTGAACCCTATCTCTCGAAGGATCTCTTTTCTCATTTTCATTCCTCATAGTAAATGGGCTAATCCATGGGTTCCAACAAGTCAACTGACAGTGACAAGTGGCAGCAGATGTGACCAACCTACTATAGCAGGAGGGCTGACCAATGGCTGCCAACTAGTCACTTTTCTTTTGTTCTCCCTGCTAACCTCTAGTTTGCTCGCCTCCTCCTTCACTTCTTGCTAGGTGCTAGCTAGTTTTAAAGCTTGCTGGATGCTATAGAGATAGCAATGTTGTTACAACTCTCCTTGTGGATTTTCATCTTTGGGCTTTTATTGTGTGAAACATAGGTTCATGATCCCATATATGGTGAAAAAAGAATCCATATAGAATATATGCACATGCTTATTTATGCATATGATTAGAAGTATGCATAATAAAAGCTTGGAGAGCTTTCCTCCCAAGGCAGCCACCTAAGCACCTAGGTGCCTGCCTGGCCATACAAGGGATCTATTGCCTGGCCCCACCCAGGCAATCTGACTATCTTGCATTCTAGGCCAAGTATAACTCTATAGGTGATGCACTCAATCTATCGCTTATTTGCAGAAGAGATCTGGATGGATGGGAGCAATCAGATTTTTGATATTTCTCACATCCATAAATTATTGTGAATAGAAGCTCTGAACATATTGATGATTTTCCTCAACTATGACAGACTGCTTCAAGTGGTCCATCCATCTCAACTTGCAGTTCTCTGTTTAAGTGTAATTCACAACTTTGACCAAACTGGTTTCAAAAACATGACCTCACACCATGAAGACAATCCCTTTTAAGGTATAAGTTTGATATGAGATGCATCTAATGATTTCTAACAATGAAAGAGATGACTCATCTTGGAGAATATGTTTACAATGGTTCACCAGAAAAGGCAACATGATATTTATATGGTGTATTGCATGCATTAGCAAAGAAAAATGTGCAATATATGCAACTACTTCATCAGATGCACTAAAAACAGACAAAGAAATGCTCCAAAAATTCTTTGACCAATATAATTAATTCCTATCACAGGGAACAAAATAAATCCTCTCATTTGTACATAACTGCTACTCATAAAAATCAGAGAAAAATATGCATATTGCAGTAAGGTGCATGTTAACCAACAAGATAACAGAAAAAATTATGCTATTTAAGAAAACAAATATAAATGATAATACCAAAAAAAGAACTACTAGATCATCATAATGTACCATCTATAATATAACGTACAAATTGGTCCATGATATAGAACAATGCTAACAAGTAAAATGACAACACGCTCCACTCAAATTATAGAACATGTATTTGTTGTAGGGGATACCCAAGCACAGTACATATCTTGAAAATATCAAGTGCTACTATACTTTAAAGTGATTAGAGATGGAATCATAAAATCAGTACTAAATATAACAGCCTTTCTTGAAGTGGGGATATTGAAGATTTATTCAAAATAAATGCCACCTAATAAATCCTAAATCTAATAATATATAAAAGCAGCTATTTTTCCAAACTTTTATATTCCCATAATAAACAAATAGATTTCTCCCTCGGAGGTTTAAACCATCCTAAACTAGTACAGAGCAGTATCCCAACCTTGCTGGTTTCCGAGTACAAGGAAGAAACTCTCCTTAAGTTGGGATTTCTATGATTCTAAGAGTTCCCACATCTTCCCAAATCTAAATTAATATTGATTTCTTGCTCATAGCAGAACTAAAGCTTATGTAGATGAGGAACATAATATACTAAATAAATCTTAAACAATTTCATGAGGAGGCATATCAGCAATAATCCATGCTAAAATATTTTTAAAATTTATCTTAAATCTGATATCTCTGGTAGTAACCATGTGATCATAAGTAGTGCATTACAACTAATGCTATAAAGACAGCCAAAGGAGAAAGGACATAAACCTGATCTGTGAGAGCAATGATGCATGCTGTTGATGATCCCTTTGCTTTTGTGCTGGAATAAGCCTTCTCTAGAACCCTTGCTGGATCAATGGACCCCTTTGGCTCTTCTCGGATTGCATTTGCTGAATTAGACATAAGCTCCCGAGCATATTGTCCTGCATCAACTCCAAGGTCTGCCCAGCCACCAACACCATCTGCCACACCAATGGCTTGCTCATCAACACATATGAAATAGGCATCCTCCCCACCAGTTTCGACCTTATCTGGGTGCGGCAGGCAACAAGATCCAGAAAGCAGCTTCAAAGACCTATCACCCAGTACTTTTCTGTAACCCAAAAACAGGCCATTATCCAACTCATCAAGCAGTTTTACTTGCAACATATATCCATATTAAATGCCTGAGGCTAACTTTACTAGAACTTATCATATACACAGAAAAAACTTCTGAAGCATATGAAAATATAAAATTTCACCAGGATGGAGAAATCATGATGTCAAGTAAGCTCATTATTGAAAAACAATCAGCCCATTATTTAAAAGCTCTCAAAATTCCTATTAATAGACTAAGATATCTATATTAGTAATAATCTCAATGACTGACATGGCCTGCTTCGGAGATTTGGTTCATAGCAGTTTAAGTTAACAGGTAATGGTTGATTTTTCTGGCAATTACTGAGAAAGTGACTTTGAGTTCTGATACATGGAAAATATGCAGTTGCTATTAATAAAGAAGATATGCTACAGAACTGAAGATAATGTCAGAAAAACAGGTCTGTATCTGTCTAGGACTCAATTAACCTCAACACTGGAGTCAAACACAGACAAATCAACCAAAGGAAAAAATTGCAACTAATTCATAATATTCAATGCCATCCCATGCACCATTGTCTCTATGGAATGGTAAGGTACTGGCAGGATGCTGTGATGCACCAGTACCATCAGGACTTGAGTCCTTGGGTTAGCTTATGATGAAATTGCAAATCTATATAGTTGGCCCACCCTGACATCAAAATATCATTGAATGAGTTTGATCTTCTATGTGCCCACCAAACTTCCACAATCTCATGCAAGATTATAGTCCTTGTTTTCTTCTTGTTTAACCAATATAGAGCTAATTCACATCAATTAGCAAGTAGGTATCTTTGAGTAGGGTAATAAATATGAGAAGCGTCATGCTTAAACTTGTCCAGAAGAGTTAAAAATTCTTGTTTGTGTCCCCAAAATATGTCAACTTAGCATAAAAAGCAGTAGAACAGACCCCAGAATAATAAGGGGGGGAAGGGTTTTCTAAGATATCATAGCTTGCATTTCACTTTTCATCTGGCAGGTCCATGTATATGCCTATGCATACCTTATAGCATGAGACAAAACCATATGTTTCTAGCACAGGCATGATATATAATGCATTTTTTTCTCCCGTATTCCTTCTATTCTACTCAATTGTAAACTCATGATCCAAATCCAAGTCCCCTCTCCTGATCCTAGTTTAGCCCAAAGTTATTCCAACATTTGTCACCAACAAATAAATGTATTTATGTATTATTTTCCCCTTGTAAAAAAAGTGAATTTTTTTTTAAGAAAATCAGATGGTACGGTTGATTTATTAAAAAAGATCAAAGTAGCACAAACCATTGTATCTGATAAAAATTTGCACACCTGACAAAAGGATCATCACCACAGCAACCAGTTCAATGTCACGTGAATTCATTTCCCTTATGAATCCTTCGTTTATTTTTACCAGTAAACTTTTTCATCTTTAAACCCAACACCCCTTCAATATGAATTGACAAACCAAGCTGCAGCAGCATCTATACAAATATGTCATGCAGCATCAATATACAATAATATAAACTACATATACATATGCAATGTGCTACAGAAATGCAACCAGTAAATTGGGAACATAGAATAATTTATAGTCGGATGTCCAGAAACATACAGGTCAGACGATACCACCAAATTCTCAAGCTGCTCTTCCTGTGAAGTTCCATCCAAAGACATGTGAGGAGCTGCCCCAGCAGAATATGGAACTGCACACTGTGAATGTAAATCTTGCATCCCTGGTTCTAAGGAAAAATTAGACTTCCAACTTGTCCCAGTTGCATTAGACCATAAACACTTGTAGACCATATTAGTACCCCAAGGTTCTCTATTTTTCAAGCTACCACTTATTCTTTTGCAATAATCAAGACCTTTATAGTTATAACTGATATCAGCCCGCATCACTGAATTCAACATTTGTCCACCGCTGTTCCCATTCTCCAGATGCTGAGCACCTGGTTCAGCTCTACCCAATAAATAGTTGCAAGCAGACATTATATTTCTCCGGAACAATGTGCAGAGAAGCCTCTGCTGGGGATCAGAAAGCAGACTGTCAATGTTATACGAAAAAGGCTGGCAAGAAGGTCCGGTCACAGAAGGCACAGAAAAGGTGCGAGAGAGCGTTCCAATGACGGATGGTCCCTTGCAACAATCACTTGTATGGAAATCTCTACAGACACTAACAGAAGACCGAGAAGTCCGATGAACACTCTGGCCAAGATCAGAGAAGGGCTTCCATGAAAAAGACCAGGTACTGCCCAGAAAGAAGTTCTGGCCCCAGCCTAGTAGGAATTCTGATGAAGCTTGCAGCCCTTTTTTCCTTGACAAATAGGAAGATGGCATCTTATCCTCGCAGGCACAGAGGGGTTCTTCTAGCAACTAAACGCCAGTCCCAGGACCGAAATAAAACAAGAAAATGCATCCACAAAATCCAAATTCCCTTTCCTTCAGTGATTAAATCCAGACAAAAACCTGATAAAGAGAAGGGGATTGCAAAGAAAAGGTTGATGCATGAAGAACAGAAACGAAAATATAGCTCCCAAACAAAGAAAATGAAAAACTAGAACCATAGAAAGAACAACGAACTACTACTAGATCAATCAAAGTTACAAACTTTAGAAAGGAAAAGAATATTCTTCTTCCGAAAAACTTAGTTTCCTCAACCACATAAAATTCCGTCCCAGGATGAGAGAGAGAAACAACCTAAAGAACGACCTTCGACCCAAAATCTGAAAACAAAATCCTCAGAAAACAATTTTTCAGACAAATGAAGAAAGAAAACAAGCCTAATCCAGAGAAAATACTCGCAAGGAATCACCGAAACAACCAACCAAAGGGGCAAAAAGAAATTTTTAATATAATTCACGAAAAAAAAGGAAAAAAGCCTTGATTCATGAAGAGGAATAAACTAAAAAACGGAACTGAAATATCAAAGAACAAAACCAAAAGAGAATGCGAGCAAATATACTGAGAGAAAAAAGGAAGAGATTTCAAAATCTTAAAGCACCTGATGATGATGAGAGTCTTCCAAGATTCGCGGATCGGCTCTCTTTCTCTCTCTCTCCCCCCCTTCCTCTCCCTCCCTCCTTCCCTCTCTATCCCCCACTTTCTCCTAGGTGGTAGGAGATAGATATAAATTCGAAGAAAGGGGTGAGGAGTGAGACGGGAGGATGGGAGAGGAGAGCAGCTGGGGATCGAGGCTGGTCGTTAGGTGGGGGAGACCACGCGCCTTCGTAACCTTCCTTTCCTTCCTCTTGTCTTAGTCTACAATCCTCACCGGAGAGCGCGAGAGAAAGAGACATCCATAAAGCTCACCTCTCTCAACCTGAGTCCTAACGCTAGATGTTACAATAGCGTACAAAGTTTTGCGCAACGAAAAAATAATAGCCATTGCAATGTCATACTGCCAACATGAGAGCAACGGGGCATCGATGATCTCATTATAGTATCACAAGTTCACAACCTATCATCATTATATTTTGTATAATAATAGAGGAAAAAATAATAACCATTGTAATGCCATATTGCCGATGTGAGAACAACGAGGCATCAATGATCTCATTATAATAACATATTATAGCAATCTGTTACAAAATAAATAATAGACATCTTGTACTTCTTATCTACAAATAAAATATTAATTTTCAAATATTTGGACGATAAAAAATAATAATTTTACATGATGAAATAAAAAATGCTATTATTTTGCTTTCTTATCTATTATTTTCATCATATTACTACTATACCAATTATTATAATAATCATTACTTTACTATTAAAACATTTGTAATAATTTCGTGATATAAATCAGTGGGTTTAACCATTATATGGTTTAAAATGATTTGAATTGGGGTCCCTTATCTCAGGGTTATTTATAGCTGTTCAGGTCTAACTTGTCCTATTTAGAGCTTAGTTGGATTCAAGCCTGCTGCAAGGAAAGGTCAAGGTCAAATTAAAAAAGGCTATCAGTTCGGATTTTTAAGTTAGCTTCTTTCTTGGGGCGTAGGATTTAGCTCAGCTTCACGATCTGCTACTCACCGGCGACAAATATTTTTTTTTCATTACCCACCAAAAAAAAAAAAGATTTTCTTTTCTAATCAACAAAAATGCCCCTCTAATCCTCACGAAATAAGAAGAATATAAATACCTTCAAAAATGGCAATCGCCAACAGCGGAGCGTGACTAAAAAAAAGCCATATTTGTTAGTAAATCACTATAGCTAATTTCAATCATATTCACCGCCGGAAGTACTAAACTAGTTTTAATCATCTTCGCTATGAAACGACTGGGTTGGATATGAATCCATTTCTGAAAAAATCAACATAAATAAAACTACGAACTCAGAATCCACATTGACCAGTCTATGAAGACGTTAGGGCTGCATGAACGTTTCTGCAGCTCAAGAACTAGGGGTGACGACAAAGTGGAAAAAGATCTATCCATCTTTGCAACACCCATGCCAAACCCAACTACATTCTTGGGTTCCAAAACCAAATTTTAATCCAAATTGCGAATCCTTGACTTCTAGATTTCTAGAACAAGAAAATTTTAGCAAGCTTTTGCATCATGCGAGTTATCCTAACACTAATAGTATGTCATAAACATATTTCCTTTTAAGTTGTACATGAATTCAACTGATATTGTACAACTCTGAATTGCACCAGAGCCTCCTGAATACCTCATAACCGCCACAGATGGGCAGAGAATAAAGATACCAAGGGCAAAAAACTTGCTAACAAGATGCAACTAGCCGTCATATTCTCCTTGGGCAAACTTGCTCTCTGGATAAAAGATGGCAACAACTTCTTTGCCCCCAAATTTCCTGCCATTCATGCCCTGCCTGGCTTTGGTAGATCCTTCTGTGTCAGCATATTCCAAGAATACCTGAAACAAAAGAACAAACAGCGAAAACATTTATTAGCAACATCAAAAAATAACTAAATAATCACGATAAAACCTTAGCATATCAAGTAAAAAAAAACCCTCATAAATAACAATTCCAGGAATCTTTCCTGTCTTCTTTGTAAAATTACTGCAACTGGGATGCTCCCATGACCCAGGATTGAAGTAGAACTATTTGACCAAAAATGATTCCACAGTGAAGCCAAAAATGGCACATAATTTTCAGATTATGCCTCAAATATTTATGATGCATTTGGAACAGTAAAGCTTCATGGATTAAAGCAGAAAATTTAAACCTAAAGCCCATTCCAGATTCCATATATGACAATGATATCTAGAAAAGGCTTTAGGCTTGAAGCCTGCAACCATCAACAGTGAGCCCACACTGTTCCCAGTAAAATATCTCATGACACAACAGTTGCCTAGTTTTTGACTTCTTATCAACAAACTTGCTTTCCTGCAAAGTTCTCAGCAAAATATTTCATGACACAACAACAGTAATAATAATTTTCAATTTTTTTAACAAACTTGCCTTTCCAACTCCAGGAGATGATTCTCCATTTGGACCTGGTCGAGGGATGACAACATTTACCAGCTTACCTGCAAAACCATCATCAGTTCAGATGTCTTCAAAATATTCGAGTACACAAAAGACAGTCTTAGGTACAGGAAAGAGAGGGTAACTATGGTATCTTCAGTGGGTTAAGCCAGATTCTCAATAGCATAAGGTTGGACAAAAGGCTGTAAAAAAACCAAAACAGAAAGATATGAAATTAAAAAACTAATAAATGTATAGTGAGAGAAAAGATGGTTCAATCATCAGAGCAGTTGCTTACCATATTTCTCGCCTTCACATCTCATGTCTTCTACAATATCTTCAAATTCTTCATCATTTGTCAATTCATCTTCACTCACCGCCTGCTTTAAGCATACTACCTTGGTTGGAAGGGGTGCCATTTGGAAAGCAAGCTTCTGCAAAAAGAAAAAAACATTAAATATGAAAGCCAGTAATGTCCACCAAATATCAATTATCATTCATCAAGACAACTGACAAAAACCACATGAAAGACCGTAATAATTTTAATCTACTAATGAAGTTCAGAGCAAGTTAAAGATGCATTGAAGATTCTAGAGAGAGAGCAGAAAATAAAAGCATGTGCACACCCAAAGAAAAATCTTGCAGCTTTATGATAGATAAATCTGCCGAGGCACCTAAGATGCTGATAGAAGTCCAAAATTCTAGAAATTAATAAGATCCTTTCTGACTGCCTTTTCAAAGAGTATTTGCTTGGACTATCAATCTTAGAGCAAGTTAATTCAATTGTCAAAAGAGCAGCATACAGACTAACAGTAGTCACTATGAACAATTTTTGCATGACAAACATCCTTAAACATAACCACATGAAGAAAACAGAAACAAACATATAGACAACAAAAGCGTAGCCCAGTGCATGAGGCTCCCACACTGCAGGATCTAGGGAGGGCCAGATGCATGCAGTCTTACCCATGCATGCCAAGAGGCTGTTTCCATGTTTCGAACTCATAACACCCACGTCATAATGAAGCAACATTACCATTGTGCCAAGGCTCTCTCTCATAGAAAACAGCCAACACATTTTAAATAATAACAAAGTGAGACCATGAGAACTGATGTTCAGAGGTCACTTCCTACTGAGTCAACCACACTAGAAGCACCACTTAGAAAAGAAATCATGACAAAGCTTAAATTATTAATTACACATGATCCAATTCTTTGCTGACAGAACAGAAACAAAAATGAAATTCATTGTATATTACCTGCAATGCCACTTGCTGTTGAGCCTGTAGTAACAAATTTTCTTGTTCAGGCCTAGGCTGGGTTAAACCTTGGTTTGCACGTCTAACAGTAAGAGTTTTATCTCCCATTTTGATGCCATTAAGTGCTGCACATGCAATGTCTGTGACTGCGAGGTCCTGGTAAATACAGAAGGCATAGCCCTTTGAGTTACCAGTTTCCCTGTCCTTGACAAGATTAAAACCTCGAAGAGGACCAAACATCTCAAGCAACTCTCGTATCTTTTCTTCTGTAAGAAAGTGTGGAATCCCACCCACAAATATACGATCAGGACCCTCAAGCACACCACCAGAACCTGGTGTAAGCCCAACTGCAGCAAGGTTAAGATTGGGATTGGGTTGGCTTGGGCCGAGTGTAGCAGCAAGAGCAGGGTTGTAATCAGTGGGCCTTCTCACTTTCACAGGTGCTCCCTGAATACATGCAGTATCACTTGCAAAGCGGTTAGCAACAGCAGAACAATTTTAACTGGCATGCAGAGTAATAGTTAAAAATCGTTCAGCTAGAGAGGACTCAAACCTCAAATATGATGCCATCCAAGGCCATCGCATTGCTTGCTTCTTCTACCGACCTCATTTCAACAAAAGCAAACATCTTCTCATGATTTATATACACATTAACAACAGCATCACCTTCAAAAAAAAAATAATGGAAACAAATTAGTAAACTGTCATTTTAATGGAAAGGAGTAATTGAAAGGGATGGATGTGAAGAGAAACCTGGCCCAGCAGTGTTTCCTCCAATTGCTGCCATAACCTGGTTAAAAAAGGCAGCAACCGACTGGAAGCAAGTTCACAAGTTAAAAAGAAAAGTCAGGCAAAATAATGCAATATCAGACAAAAGGCATGCAATAACAACATAACTGCTTCAAAATAAACAAATGGTTCAGAGGTGCAATATTAGAGCCAAAAGCACCAAGCTGATGGTAGATGCCCACCAGAAAGCTAAACAGGAAAACAAATAATGCACCCATGGAATTTATTGATAGTAATCTTGAGTTCTACATAAGGTTGTTCGTGAAAATCATGCCTTCAACACTCTAGATCACAAGTAAATATTTATATGCAAATATCCTTGGTAACCCATTAAGCTTATAATAACCTCAATGGTAAGTCCTAAATAGGAATACTTGGCAAACGGCAAATAGAAAGAACAATTTTGATGTGGTATCGCTAAACACCCATCCTACCCTGTTGTCCTCGAACTGTTCCTGATCTCAGCTTGCTTCATAATGTCTTTGGACAGTTTCTTAGTCCAGAAAGTTTCTGAAATTAGCACATTGCATCTTCAGGGAAATGTGTTTGGAATTTACTTCCTTCTTCACTTAGAGAAAACTTGGGTGTTCACATCTCGGTTCCATTAGCTTAGACTATATAAACAATGAGATAGAGATCTCCCTTTTCACCATCCAGTCTTTAGATATGGCAAGTTTCCCACTTGCCCCATGCTGCAGTGTGCAAAAATTCAGCATTAACTGAGGGGTTGACTTTAGGTTAGGGAGTTGGCTATAAGATCGATGAAGAACAATAAAATGGATAAAGCTTCAGTTCCCAAAATGTATAAGAAGGTATGGAAATATGATATCTAGCTTCCAGGGGAACAAGGGTAATAAGAAAAAATTTACATGGTTAGGAATAATAATGGTATAAAAAATTGTCTTGATTTGTGCTGTACAAGTTGGAATGTTGCGGCATAATTGTGTTGGAGATAAAATTAATCAAAATAATAAGGAGATATTGATGATTTGGGTCTTAAAGGGTCTTAACGAACAGAAAGAAACTTCACGTTTGCTCTGTAGAAATTCAAATATTTGATTCACTTTGAATAATGAGAAGAAATGGAAGCACAGTGATTTAAGAATCTGTGGATCAATTGATGGTTTCCAGATGTAGATGCTAATTTAACTGGATAAAAACTATAATAAAGCAAAGAGGAAAGTTAAGAAGAGAGAACTTGAAAAGCAAAGCTTTCATTGCACCACCAAGGCATGACAAAATGTCGCACCCACAATCCAAGAAGAACCACACGTTTATAGCATATAACTGGCACAATTAAAAAATATGCAATAGCTTGCTAATTGATAAATATGTATAAGCGCAAACTCTTGATTATTGCCAAGTATGCAAATAAGTAACCTCTTAAACGGGTCGTTGTAGCTTCCATGAAACTCTATAGGTACAATGTATAAATCAAAAGGTACCCATCTTGTAAGAACTAAGAAGACAACTTAAACATCTTATGAGAGAGCTAGAAAAGAAGAAAAATGGGGAGGTGAGACTTTATTGCAGAAAGAAAAAATTAGAAACATAAAAAATTAGATTCTTATTGAATACCATGAAGGAAGACACCTGAACATTAGCAATAACCAACACCGCAAAATAGATACTTTAGCACCAATCATACCCTAAACAGGACCAAAATGCCAGCCAAATATCTAACGAGATTTAGAGAAAATCTATAACATAGGTTTGATGATCTTCAACAAGTTTCTAAAACACCTTCAGGATATACGGGTGATTGTAGTGCTGCATAATCCACATGCAGTATGCAGTGAATACAATAGCCATATCCAAATGATGGTTTAAGAACATCCACATAAAGCCATGTTCATAGAAATAGCTTAAAATAGTAGAATAGAAACAAATAAGAACAAGATTCTAAGTATACTCTTTGACACTTTTTGAGATCTTATTTGGGTATGACATATTGAACTAAAAAATAACAATATCCACCGATGGACTGTGATCAAATTTTAAGCAACCCAATGCAGTGTACAATCAGGATATAAGCAACAATGATGAATGAATAAACAAAGGGTACAGTATTTAAGCTGCTAATCTTCAAAAGTACACTTAAAAGGCAAATTTCTTCTAAAAATAAGAACAAACAATGGCCACATAATCCAGATGCTTTTGCATCTCAGGTGCTTGCTGCATGAATATATGTGTGCACCTAGTGGTCGACTATGAGGCTCAAACATTTATGGGGACTTCAATTGGCCCAACGCTGAACACAAGCAGGTACATATGTAGCAGCATGGACCGCAATTTAGAAAATAGATCCTCAAGTAATATATATATATATGTATGTATAATGTGTGTGTAATGTGTGTGTGTGTGTGTGTATATAATGTATATATATGTATAATGTATATATACATACATACATATACATATATATGTATATGTATATATGTATATATGTATATGTATATATGTATATGTATATGTATGTATATGTATGTATATGTATGCAGATATATATATATATATGTGTGTGTGTGTGTGTGTGTGTGTGTGTGTGTGTGTGTGTATAAACACTTAGATTATTATGTTCAAATTCTTATCAAACAAGAAAACAATGTATTGAACTCTAAATTGGTGCAACACATAATTTGCTAGTGATCTATTTTTAAAAAGAATAAAATTTTCACATTTCAACACAAAATCGCCATAGCAATTCAGCTAAAAGTCCAAAACAATAAGATATACTCTCGAGTGAATTATATTTTTCTTTGCTCTCCTGTTTTTGTATTTAAATTCTCTTTTATTGGTTGAGACCTACTAAACTGCAAAACAACCAAAACTAAACCTAAGTTGCCAGGTTAAAATAAAACTAGGTTTCAAACATTGCTCATAAGTGTTTTGTTTGCATAAAACAAAATAGAAAGAGCATACACAACCCAAAAACTCAAATACAATTGACTGACAAATGAAAGATAAATTATTTGCAATCTAATCATATCAGAAACATGTCCATAAAATTGCTAAAAATGCCCACATGTACTAAATTGTCCACATCATCGGATTTAGAACATTACCTGTGCAGAACAATAAGTTCTGGGAAAAATTTTCAATGAAAATTCCATCATATATAGCTAGAACTGCCTTCATAAAAATAATGATGATGCCATACATTCCAGAAGCTTAAATTCTCAAAACTCTTGGAATATCAAGACTTAAGAAGACTTGGACATGATATGACACACACAGGCACCAGAAAAGTTAAATGTCCTATTTATTTCAGCAAGAACCAAGGATTCAAGTACTGGCATCAAAGGGCATGTTCTCCAATGGTTGGCTCTGCACTGAATCTATTGAGTATCAACCTATGTCCATACACTGCAATACGGAGGGCATGACACATGCAGCATCGAATCAATCAATATCCAGTTCAGCACAAGCTCAGTATGAAACAACTGACACAAACCGACACATTAACCCTTCGCAAGAACTATTGCCACTTGGCTCAAAATTCTCAGTTCCTATCAAGAGCCACTTCAGTATGACAATTTAATTCTTAACTATCCTGTCAAATGACATATTAGTGAAAGTCATGACAACGGTTTGTTTGGTTGGGGGTTTGTGTGTGTGTGTGTGTGTGTTTTCTTTTTTCCCTTTTTGCTGGTTTAGGGGGGGGTGTGGTGAAAGATTAGGAGGGGCTCATCTACCGTATACCCACCCCACTTGTCAAGGGCAAACTCCAACTGGAATTTAACCCCTGCCCCCTTGCCCAACTGGCGGGAGCTGAAACCATCCAAGGAAGCGCACAATGGTATGACAGTGGAAATCTTGACTATCCTAAAGACTCATTTGATTGACGGAAAGTGGAGGGGGGAAGAGGCACTTCCTAGGAAGTAGAGAAGGGACCTCTTGTTTAGTTGGAGTTTAAAGAGAGAGAATGAAAAAAGCTCTTCTCATGAGAAGTCAGTTCCCACATTTCATGAAAAGTGAAAACCTATGGGAGAGGTGGATTTTAGCACTTCCCATGGGATGGGAAGTAGTGCTACTTTTTTTTATTTCCCAAAATACTCATTTAGATCCATGGCTAAGATTTTGCAAAATATCAATAGATGGTTAGGATAAAATATTGAATAGTGATATAATATTATATCAATATTATCTTAATATTTATATGAACATAATATTAATATTATAATATTTATTATAGTATAATATTATTTTAATATTTATACTAATATAATATTTATATTAATATTAATATAATATTTATATTAATATAATATTATATTTATATCCATATTAATAAATTTATTATATTAAAATATTAATATTATGTTAATATATATTAGTATTATATTAACATAATAAATTATTATAGTCTAATATTATATTATAATATATTAATATTATATTTATATTAATATAAATATAATATTTATATTTATATAAAATTTAAGAGCAAAAAAAAAAAGATATGATCTTATATTTACTCAAGATATAATAGGTATTTTACATAGTTTTTTCAGAAAAATGGGTGCTTAACCAAATATAAGTTATTCTGCAATAAGTCATTTTTTCATGGTCAACCAAACATGCCAAAATCCTATTCTCAGGAAATAACTTCCCAAGAGGAAGTTATTTCTTGAGAAGAAAAATTCTTTCTACGAACTAAATGAGTCCTAAATATTAAATAACACTATCTTAGAAGGTCTGATACTTTGAGTAAAACTCCACATTTTCCCATCTTTTTCATAACTGTGATACACACAAAACGGATTTTTTTATAAGAAATATCACTAACTAGACAATGTAGCATACACAACAACATACCTTGTTTATAATTATCATACATATTTCTACTTTATGGACGTATCCTCATTTCAGGATTTTTCAGAAGAAATGTTGGACACTTTAGAAAATCTGGATAATTGGAATTGGCATGAAGTGCCAAGTAACACTCTAAACCTGAGCCTATTCAAACTTTACATCACCTGCACGTCTTACCATCCACCTAGTCATATTTGAGATCTTCATATACTATTAAAAGGCTCAAGAGCTATAAAGTCAATAATTTTAACAAATTTTCAATCCAACAAACCAAAATTCTCAAGTCAAAAATTAGTTAAATGTAGTTCCAGTCACAGGTTATCCATGCTGGACTTACACCATACAAGCTTAATAGGGATAGGGCTCAAGCTTGGTTTGTTCATGTTGCTGCACTAATTACATTCGAAGTATGTTTAATGCTGCTTCAGCTTTTCCAGAGGGGCTGTTTTTAAAGCACTTTTATGACAGCACTTGAAAAAGTTTGTTTCAATAGCTTTACATCCTTTAATAGACTTAACAGA
>NC_025994.2:86461334-86494611 GCF_000442705.2 Elaeis guineensis
ACATTGAATACAGATATAGTCGGTACTATGGCTTTTGCAGTGAAAGCATGTATACTTGATGTCGGTTTTTACAGTGAAAAATCACAGTCGGTATGATATAGTCGACATTGAGACAGTTAATTCTCTGGTTTTTACAGTGAAAGCCGACATATAGTCGATAGTTGATAGAAATTGACCAAGGCTTGTGATTCTGAAATTTTGTATTGCATTCCAAACAATGTATACATGAGCAACTTCATTGGTAATACACCTTTAGATTGTCAGCATTCATGTTCGGAGAATTGCCGACCCTTCAAGAGTTTTCAGTCGATATGCACCTGGTCTAAGTATTTCAGATATTCTGTAAGGTCCTTTCTAATTTAGAGACAGCTTTTCTTGATCCAAAGGTTTTGAGATTTTTATTTTTTTAGGATCAAATCTCTTGGTCGAAAGACCTTCGACTTGACTCTTGCATTATAATACTGGGCTATCCTTTACCGATATGCAGCCATCCGAACTTGAGCTTGCTATCGGAGTTTTGGAAGTAGATCTAAATCGATCTCTGACATTTGAAATTGCTCGTCACTGTATTGTTCCACCCTTGTTGATGGCAGTCCGATTTCAAGTGGGATTATCGCTTCCGTCCCATAAGCTAAATTAAAGAGAGATTCTCCAGTCAATATGCGAGGAGTTATTCGATATGCCCATAAGACTGAATATAGCTCTTCCACCCAGAGGCCTTTGGCTTCATTTAGTCAAATTTTGAGCCCGTGTAGAATTATTTGGTTGGTTACCTCCATCTCTCCATTTGATTGTGGATGTCCGACTGATGTGAGTTTGTACGTAATATAAAATTTTGCATAAAACTCTCTGAAATTCTGATTATCAAATTATCGACTATTATCATTGACGATGGTATGCGATAAACCGAATTTGTAGATGATGAATTTCTGAATGAAGTCTTCCATCTTACTTTCAGTGATTTGTATCAGAGATTCAACTTCTACTATTTAGTGAAATAGTTGATGGCGATCATTATGAACTTCCTCTTACCAAATGCCAGGGGAAAAAGAACCAAGTATATCAATTTTTCATTGTGCGAAAGGCCATGGTGCCATAATCGATGTCAGCTGACTAGCCGGTTGATGCTGTATATTTATATTTCTGACATGGTTCACACCTTCGGATAAGTTTCTTCATGGTGGGCCAATAGTATCCTTATCGCAGGACTTTAAAGCTAAAGACTTACCCCCCAAGTGATTTTCACAAATTTCTTCATGCACTTCTCTAAGTGCATAGTCGGCATCTGTTGGTCCCAAACATTTTAGTAAGGGAAGGGAGAACGATCTTTTGTAGAGATGACCATTCATTATTACATATTGAGAGGCCGTCCATCGAAGTCATTTGACTTTGAGAAATCTTCAGGGAGAATCTCATCAGTCAAGCACTGGATGATCGGATCCATCCAGTTTGGTTCAATAGTGAGTTGTAACATCTCTTCAACTTTGTCGATACTCGATTGTTCAGACATTTAATGAATGTCCGATTCAGTGAGTTGAAAATAGTAGTAGCCAGTCGGAAGAGTATGTCGGTCCGAGCATTTTGATTTTCAAAATATGAAAGATCTCGAAATATTTCAAAGTGATATAAAATATTTCATCTTCTGAAGATAGTTCATCATAATGGAGGTCTCGGGCCTCAAATTCATCCTTGACTTGTCCAGCGATCAATTGTGAGTCAGTAAAGATCTTCAGATTATCGATCTCAAATTTTTTGGCTATCTTCAAACCAGCTAAGAGTGCTTCATATTCGGTTTGATTATTTGAGGCTTAAAGTTAAACAGAAGGACGTATTCAGTAACTATTTTTCAAATTTATGAGGATGAGACCGGCTCCACTATCTTGCACATTAGATGCTCCGTCAATGTGCAGCACCCATGCCGACCTTTGGTCAGGCTCGGGAGTCGTAGCCTGCCTTATTGTGCTGTTATCTATATCCACTGATTTATTATCGGGTATTGTATATTTGACGATGAAGTCAGCTAAAACTTATGCCTTCATGGACGGTTGTGGATAATATTGTATGTCGAATTTGCCAAGCTTTACTGCCTACTTCGTCATCCGACCTGACGTATCAGATCGATGTAAGATTTCCTTCAGTGGTTGATCTG
This sequence comes from Elaeis guineensis, assembly GCF_000442705.2. NCBI lineage: Eukaryota > Viridiplantae > Streptophyta > Magnoliopsida > Arecales > Arecaceae > Elaeis > Elaeis guineensis. The sequence goes on from NC_025994.2 coordinate 86,463,484, forward strand.
TCAAGATTACAATCGGATGTGCTTGGAAGTACAGACGAAATCACTGTGCTGATATGATTAGAGCATAAATCATTTTTTCTACTCTTGAGTATCGTACTTCGGTATTGCGAAGCACTTTATTGGTGTAGTAGATTGATCGATGATTTGGTTTTCATCTTTCTGAACAAGTACCGAACTAACTGCTTTTGTGAAAGTCACCAAATAGAGATACAACATCTCTCTGACCTTCGATTTTGTAAGCAAAGGTGGAGAAGCAAGGTACTTTTTCAACTCTTCGAAATGGAGAAATCTTTTGTCTGCCATAAGATTTTGAAGAATGACAAACATCTCTCAATCGATCTAGAAATGAATCGACTGAGCGCGGTGATCCTTTCATTGAGTTACTGTATCTCTTTCTTTGAGTTCGGATGCTCATGTCGATAATGGCTTTTATCTTTTGGGATTAGCTTCGATTCCTCGTTGTGAGACAAGAAGTCTAAAGAATTTTCTGAAGGTTATTCCAAATGCATACTTAGTCGGGTTCAACTTCATCTGATGTCGTCAAAGTATGGCAAAGGTTTCCTCCAGGTCCCGAATATGGTCTACTATTTGAAAACTATTCATCAGTATGTCATTTATATATACTTTTATATTTCGTCCAATCTGCATCTTGAAAATCTTATTATCGAGCCATTGGTAGTGGCTCCGGTATTTTTCAAATCGAAAGGCATTACTTTATAGTAGTATATGCCTTTATCGGTTACGAAGGCTGTATGCTCCTCATCTTCTGGTGCCATCTAGATTTGATTATATCCAGCGAAAGCATCCATGAAACTTAGAAGTCGATGGCCTAAAGTCATATCAACCAGTTGATCAATCTTCGGCAATGAAAAACTGTCCTTCGAACAGATCTTATTCAAATCTGTATAGTCAATGCAGATTCTTCACTTTTCATTGCCTTGTCTCACCATCACTACATTGACAAGCCAATCAGAGTATGTGGCTTCTCAGATGAAACCCACTGTGAGGAGCTTCTCGACTCTTCATCAATAACCTTCTGTTTTTCAGAGGCAAAGGCCGTTTCTTTTGTCTCACCGGCTTAACGTTCGAGTTGATATTAAGTCAGTGAGTTATTACTTTCGAAGAAATTTCGAACATGTCGGTGGCCGACCAAGCAAAAATATCGGTATTTGCTCTGAGTAAATTTACTAACTGCTGTCGCTCTGGATCAGACAGTTGCGATTCTTCTTCTTTTAACAGGATAGAGACCAATTGTTCAGCTGATTCATCCCTCTCCTGATTCTCTCTTTGATCAATTTATCGACAGGTAGAGAGTCTTCAAGTTTATTATTTTGGGTGGAGACAAAGAAGCAGCATCAGGCAAGTTGTTGATCTCTACGCATCTCTCCGACTCTATTTCTCGTTGAAAATCGAACTAGTCGATGGTATGTCAAAAACCACTGCTTTCAGAGCATTAAGTTCAGATCGTCCGAGTATGGCGTTATAAGCCAAAGGAACTCGAACTACCGTGAATATTATGGAGACAGTGCTCTATTGTGGTTTAGTTCTAGCGATTAAGGGGAGAGAGATTTTTTCTTCCACTGTGACAGCATCTCCTGTAAAGTCGACCAATGAGTCGAGATTCTTCTAAGTCGATCAGTTGGTAGTCGCATTCAAAAAAAATCGAGTAAAAGAGAATATCAGTCGAACTTCAATTATCTACAAAGATTTTTTTTACATCATATTAGCTATTGTTGCTGAAACAACAACAGCATCATCATGGAGAGTCTGAATCCCCCGAACATCTTCTTTCGAAAAAGTTATTACATTATTGAGTCATCGTCTTTTCGTCGACTCTTCTTCAGAAGTTGCCCCCTAGTTTGATCGTCCGGAGATCATGTTGATCACCCCTATAGTCAGCTGATTATTTATAGCTTTTTTCATTTGCGTTAAGGTCATCGATCAATAGGAGGTTAAGTCGGTAGATCTCTTCGATACTTTTCGAGGTAGCCTCATCGAATCAGGACTTCTATCTCATCCTGAGTTGGATGCATTGTTCGGTATCGTGACCGCGATCACGATGGAACCGACAGTATTTCTTTCAATCACGGCTCCTCGATGGCGCTTTCATTGGTGGAGGGTGTCATAGATATTCTACTTCTTTGATCTCCATGAGAATCTACGTACGAGGAGCAAAAAGAGGAGTATAGGAGTCATACCTGCCGTAACTCGACCTTGGACTCCGTCGTTGTGGCGAAGCTCGCTTATTGGAAGGTGACCGACTTGATTCGACCGGAGCTCCTCCTTTCTTCTGTTTCTTCTTCTTCTAACCCTTACTTTCTGTCTGGCGCCGGTCAGAAGCTCCTTCATCCATACGCATATATTTGTATTCATGCTCCAGAAGTTCAGCATAAGTCTGGAGGAGAGTTTTATCCAAAAAATATATGAACTGAGATCTCTTCAGATATTTTTTCATGGCCGATATAGCCATATTTTCATTGAGATCCTTGACCTCAAGTATGGCCACATCAAAACGAGCTACAAAATCTCTTAATGTTTCAATCTCTCCCTGCTTAATCGAGATGAGACTGTCAGAGATTCGTGATGGCCTTTGGCTAGTGCTGAAGTGAGCCACGAAGGAGTGTTCGAGCTATCCAAAAGAATATATGCTTTCCGACTAAAGTTCAAAGTACCAAACTCGAGCAGCTTTCCAAAGGGTTGTCGGAAAACTAATGCATAATAGGGCGTCGGTTTCTCCTTGAATCATAATGAGAGCCTTGTAACTCTCAAGGTGGTCGATCGGGTCTGTAGAGCTGTCATATGGCTCCACTTACAACATCTTGAATCGAGATGGAATCAGCTCATCCAAGATGTGTTAAGAAAGAGGTTGGGCGGTGTGGAAGTCGTGTCATTGGAAGACTTTCGATCTTTCACTTGGAGCTGAACGAGTCGGCGGTTGATTTTCTGGAACTTACATTTGTAGTCATCGAACTGTTATTATTGAAAAACTCTGGGGGTGGAACCTCCCGACGAACCTGAAGGAGAAGCAGAAAACGTTCGCGGCCGTTTCCCTTCCTAATGCTATTGAGATGGGAAGGAGAGGAGGAATGCCATGAGCGATGGATAGCACGACGAGAGTGCCGAGAATATCGTTGTTCGTCTCGACGGGAGAACTGAGACTGTTGCTCTGGAGAAGAAGAAGGTAATTGCCACGGATGACGGTGGCTGTGTTTGGACGGCACCGACTGTGCCACCGATTGCTCTATCGACGGCTGCTGCTGCTGGGTTTGCTGCTGTTGGAGATTTTTGACTGCCTCCATCAAGACGTTCATCTGCTGCACAAGTGCAACGATTTGAATGTCCGTGGTGACCACGGAACGTGAGAAATTGGATTCTGCTACAAGAGGAGGGGGAGGAACCTCTTTCTGATGGGAAGAATGCATCGCCGATCCAGTTACAGTCGAATGTTGGGCTCTGATTTTTGCCATGGCAAGTGTGATCCCACCCCCTACCTGGTGCGCCAATCTGTTGCGGCCAACTCCCTGTTGCCTGTCACCAGTGATGAGCACCTGCAAAAACAGCGTCCTTACAGACCAGAGTTGTATTCGGCGGGGACCCTAGATGCTTAAGTCAGAGAGAGAATTGGTGAACAGTAGATTTGAAAGTTGAAAGTACCAGAGCTCTGGCTCAAAAGTGTCTTATCCTCTGGTTTACTTACCCCTCTTTTTATAGATAATTCTGATGTAACTGTCGAGCACGTGGTCCCACTTTTTATGGTACTGAATTATCAAGCCATAAATGTGAAGTTAGGGGGTCGTTAATTCTCCTGAATAGCCGTGACACGTAGTCAATAACCATTCACAACGATTATTGTATGTTGAGCAAATTAACCGACCATATGTCGGTAGAACTAACCATATGTCGGTAGAATCTATGAACGGCCATCGGCTAGTAGTTTAATTATGCCGACGGTTCAAGTCGTCCACTGTTAATCGATAGTAGTCGAACATTCATCGGTCAGCCGACCATAAGTCAGTGCGATTTACTCAATCGGTCGTGTTCAGCCGATGCACGATCAGAATCGTGGTGATCAAAGTCGGAGGTTGATTGGTTTACCCCAATAGGTGCATTGCAGACTTGATCTAGTATTCAAAATGAAAGAGCCAAACTGACCTATGCATACAATTAAGAAAATTATTTTCAGAAATATCTTCAAGATGGCTGGACACTATCTCAAGAGTTTGCTTATGTCCAATCCTAAGATATGCAGCTGCTGAAATCGCCTTCCTAAGATCGGTTCCATATATATATATTTTCAGATGCCGAAGTAGACATGTACATATGCATAGTGTCAGTTTTATTATACTGGCAACAGTGGATTGTTAGATTTCAAACCTTCCTTCCCTTTTAAAGGCAGCTGAAGAGCCGGTCCTAGCTTGGTTTCTCGCAATCATTATATTTGAATTAAAAGAAAAATTGCTTTAAAGAGTCAATATTTTTGAAAAAAAATTATTAACTTATTAAAAATTAATAAAATGAGAAAAAAATTAGAAATAGTTTTTTAAAATACTTTTTCTATTTTCATAGAAAACTCCTGGTTTTTCTTTTTCTTCCTTTTTCCATGAATTTTCTTGCAACCAAGCAGGCCTCCTTTTATTTTTTCCTTCCTTTCATTCTTTCATCCATTATATATATAACTCTTCCAGGGTTGAATAAGAATACTTTGAGTCAAAAAAATTCAAAATTTATATATCTGGCCGATTTTTATTGACTTTGAAATCTAAGCCTCGTCTGATGATTGGTTTCAGATGGAAAGGAAAAGTTTATTTAGATATATTTTTGCCTAAACTATGACGTTAGTCATTGATACCCAATCTTTAATATGGCAAGAGTGTTTTTTCTGTAATGATAAACCAGCAAGAGCGCTTTGAATGGTGGCAAATAATTCACTGCGTGTGCTTGCACTTAACTTTGCCCTGCACGCTCTCCTAATTTTGATAACTAAGAAATAGACTATATGCTATAGGGCTTCATGATTTGGGGTCATTTGAAATGACCTAAGGAATATTCTTGTTGCAAGTGTTCGGAGCTACTCGATGATGGGTTGCAAGATTATGGAACCCGTGGCAGCTTGAAAAGTATTTAGTTGCATCAATTTGGAAATTAGTATCTTTAATAAGTGTTATCCATTGGAATCACAAAGTCTTAAAGAAAAAAAAAAAATCCATCTTAATTATTTGTTTTCGGATGAACTATACAGTGAACCATCATCAGCTGACAGAATAGAGAACAATAATTTCACTTGCACTCGTTATTTATGCTAAGAAATTAAGCAGTCATGCAATGGAATGATATTATAAACCACTGAACTGTATAATTTTAAATGGAATATATTACATTGGTTTCCATCTATAAACATGTATTATGTAATTCTTCTCTTTGGCATGATGAGAAGAGGGCCCAAAAATAGCTGGGCAATAATATGTGTGAACAATAACAATTTATTTTCTTCTATGAACTATAAGTGGGTATTGTATGTAATCTTCGGGAATTGGTCGAGGATGGTACACCCCTTATGAGATAGGTGTCGTACGATCAGGCCCTCCACCTGTCGCTCTAGGAAATGCTTTCCTCCTTGTAACCTCATTTGGCGCAAGGCAACGGGATCACGTTCCCTTTTTTGGTCCAATTTACATGGTTACATAAACTTGTTGTAGCATCCCCATCTCCTCCAGCTAGATCGATATCTTGCAGTATTATACCATGGCATGGGACAGTTGGTGCTGCAATCAAACTTGATAGCAACTTCCGAAGCACTTGTTCCCTTGAAATTCTTGTACATCACATTACTTACCTCCACAGCTGAAGTCTACAAAATAATCAATAGTATTTTAGATGGATGGACACAGAGAGAGAGAGAGAGAGAGAGAGAGAGAGAGAGAGATTACAAATTATACGCACCTGTTGTTTGCATTGCGTTTTTGAATCACAATAATTTTGGTCAATAATTATAGGGTTCTTCACGTCATGCATAACGAAATTTTGAAATACAATATTCTTTGCATAGCCGCGGCCTCCCTATACATGAAAACAAAGATTAAATATAGAGTACTAGAGAAGGAAACTGCACTCATGCACGGAAACCACCTTTGTATGTCAAATAAGTGAAAGAAGTTGATGGATGACGTGATCAAACAAATATAAGAAAAATCACATGCATAAAAATTACGTTAATTTATTGGGTTAGACTAATGACACAGCTTCTCTCTCTCTTTTTGATAAGAATGATATAGTTTGGTCGGGCTTGACAAGCGCAAAGGCATACACACATACTACCCAGCTTGATCCATTTACGATAAAAAAAATAGTCAGATTTTTATTCGTCGTCTGATATCCGATGCATCATTTGTTTCAAAGCATGAAAGTGATAATAAAGCTATATATGGTCCAATTTAGGTGTCATTTAACATGGGCAGAGAGATAAAGAGAGAGAGCGCCATTTAGTGATTCTTAGATATCATACGTATATAACAGACTGATGATGTCTCAGAATTTATTTATTTTATTTGCCAAATATGGATATATAACTAATTAGGAAAACTTTTACGCCATCGAAAGAAGCACTTTAGCATCATGTGGTAACCGACTACTAAACGTGACGAATGTGCAACCAGGAATGATGGGAACAATTAGCCTGCCCACAATAGGGTTTCCAAACAAGCAAATAACTTCCAAACCATCTAGATGCGTCGAATTTCTCTCCTTAAAAAAAGCAGTGACTTTTGTCAAACTTTGTCTTGTCACTCGTGAGTCTTTTAGTGGAACCGAAAGGTGACTCCTTCCAGTAAGCCTTTGCAACGTAATTCCTTCTACACCATGAATGGGAAAGAGATAAACTACACTCACCTGCCAGGTCTTGATCCTGGCACCATTTGTGGTTCCTTTCAGCTGTGCCGTGTCCACAATCACATCCGAGACTTGGGCTTCCGAGCCGTGATCTCCTAAACTTCCAATACTGGCGGTGTTGAAAAATAGACAAAATAAGTAAAAAGCTAGAAGCTAGAATTAGACCATATATCTGGAGTTAAAACGAGTTTCATACCTGATTCCGTGGCCTGGTCCACAGACTATGTTTGTAGCCTTCAGATTTTGAGACCCACTTTCGATAGATATGCAGTCATCACCTTCATTAGTTTGTAGAAAAGGAGAATAGGTTAGCATGCATGATCTTAAAGTACATTGTTAGTGTACATAAACAAAAAAATATCGGTAAGATGGATTGCTATTGCTAATCTTGTATCGGTCGTACCAGTCCCGATGACACAATTTGTTATCTGTATATTTTTGGTCTCGGTAACGTGAATGCCATCAGTATTTGGACTCGACTCTGGAGCGGTGATGGTGAGGCTTGAAACATCAACATTGGTGCTTCTCTCAAACGATACATGAATCTGTTGGCTATCTTTAATGTTCAAGTTCTCCACCGTCAATTTGTCACAAGAGTAAAAGGTCAGGGCCTGTTGGAGGAGAAACAAGTCTCCCAATAAGAAATCATCCTCAATTTCAACCATGTGCGAGCATATAATTTTTTTTCTTCATGTAAAAGATTCTAAACGTACCGTTGGAGCATCCTTGCAAGGCTGAAAAAGAAAAAAAAAATTGTTTACGAAGTCAGTCATTTCTTGATGAAGAGGAGAAGTAAATTTTAAGGTGGCGATTTTGAGATCCTGCAAATTAATGCTTACAAGTGATTTATTGATTTTGCAAGAGTTTTGCCACCATATCTTCCCGTTGCCATTGACGTTTCCACGACCACCCACGTAAAGATTTTGGATGCCACTGAATAGGATCCAGTGTCTGCCGTTCTTTCCATTCCAATCTGATCGGTCTGAAGATGCTTCAATTGTTCCTTTGATCTGACATACATCATATAGAACATTAGAAGCTGGTGTGCATGTGATGCACAAACTTAACATGAAAAGCCTGTAATCTGAACAGAAAACCCGGGGGTTTTGCATCACATATTGCTTATTAAATTTGTCAAACTATAGTTTTAGTTGGAAAAGCATCGCATTATTTGATTCATCTCACCATCACAGAAACATCAGATTTACAAGGGCCAGAGAAGGTGATTGGCTTAAGTAGGTAGTTCTTGTTCTCAGGCACCATGAGGACAGCTGAAGTAGAAGAGGAGCAAGCTTCCTTCCAGGCCATTTCAAATGCCTAAAAAAGACCACAAGAAAAATGTCACTGCACTTGTCTGCGACTGCAGATGTTCAAGATTTCAATATCATATACCGAATTGGAATTGCATATAAAATTTGGCATTCAGTGAAATGAAGGTTACCTCTGTATCATCAGTCGTTCCATCACCTTTGGCACCATGGTCCTCCACATTCACCACTTTTTGTGAATACCCAAATCCAGCGACTCGAGCGACTCTCTCCAGGACAAACCTATTGGGTTGATATGCAATTGTACCTCTTTCTCCATGTACTGCGTAGTACGATGGATATGCAGTCATGTCATAAGAAGAAATATCATCAAGGTAGCCAAGTGTGCTGTCTTCATCCAGTTTGCTATAACAGAAGAGGTGGTTGAAGGACAACAGGACGAGAGAGAGCAGAAGAAATTTATGTGAGGCCATTGCTAGTATCACAAACAGGAGAAGGGACGAAAGAGTGCAACCTATTTAGTTTTGGATCTGTTTGGTTATGGTGGAGGAACCATGTCGTTGTGAGCATATATATACACACGCACACACACACAGGGGTCGCTTCGGAGAGAGAAGGATTTCTACTCAATCCATAGGTTGGACCTTTCAATCTATGATTGTTAGGTACAAACTGAGATTCAGAGTGCAAGAGAGTTTGAAACGTAAGGATTTTAAGCGACTTTTAATGCCTTTAAAGTTACTGAAAAATTAAGGAAAAGAGGTGTATCATGTATACTCTTTTATATTTTTGTTTGAGATTTATCTACGTAGTCGCGTGCATGACATAACTAATTTTCAGGGTCGACTAAAAAAGTAGGTGTATCGTTCACATCCTTCTACATACTAGTAGAGGCTTGTGGTTTGCACACCCAACCAATCATTGGATGGATGGGGAAGGCTTGATAATTAAAAATGGTAGTTTTTTAATCACATGCATAACTTTCATCTTAGCCTATCAGTTTGCATCCGTAATGAGCATCACCCAACCACAATATATAAAAAATTGGATCATATCAGATCAACATTATTAAAAAATCTTGACACACTGGCCAAAAGTGTTGACATATTGATAGAGAATTTTATATTGGTCTACCAGTATCTCATTAGGAGATTCCTAGCTAGTTGGTAAATATTAAGATCAACGTATGTGAAATGATGATTAATTATTCACTGAATTTAAAATTCTTTAGTCATTCAAGCTTAGATAAACAAATATCTTGGCTCATGTTATGATCAATCATCCACAAATATCATCAGCTAATTAAAATTAGGATGGTTAATTATAAGTTCTGTTGCTGTAGGCTTTCGTACGAACACTAAATTGGTCTGGTAGCAAGTAATGGGGCAGAATCGCTAGAGCGCAAACTGCTCGTTGAAGAGCGTCCAGCGAGAGATCTTCCAACAGTCAAGTCAGCTAGTTAGAAATCAGGAATAGGAGAAGAGAGATGCAAAAAGGTAGAAGAGAATGACGATTAATCCTCAAGGATGCTTGAGAGACTTACTCGGGGGTCCTCCTTTTTCTTTCTTTTGTAAAGAAGGGACCACTGGTGGTAACTGGCCCTGCCATAATCACATACACAAGGTCAATGTAGTGGGCCTACCTTGTTACTCCAACAGTGGCGTCGTGATCTCGACGATCTTTTGCCTCTTCTATGCGATATCGGTGATCCTCTATACAGGGTGCGGCGTTGGCAATCTCAGGTTGGCATGGTTGCCATACTAGATTGAGGGCATCCGAACCACATAAGCGATCTCAACCCAAGGGTGACTAGCTTTAGTGTCATCCAAGGTCCGCTCTGTATCAAGTTCCTCTATTGTTTCTTGATTAGTATAAGAATATATTTGTAAAACAAGAGGTCTTTAATAATAAAGGGCTTTATACAAAATCACTTGCATCCACAACACCTAAAAGCAAGAAGTCCGTTATTGCATTTTAAGTTAGCTGGAGTCTTAATGCACAAACATTATACTCTTCAATAACTACGGATAATGTTGAAGATATATATATATGGACTTCATTTAGAAGCAGTCCTCAGTGTAGCATTAGTGGCAGTGGTTAATTTCAGTATTGGTGCTCATTATCGTAATCGTTTATTATTCTGGGTGCTTATTAGCCCTCAAAATTCTCGAATTTCACCCGGAAAAGTCGGAGAAGGTGCGCTTGCGTGGTGCTCTTGGAATTGGCAACCAGATAACGGCATTTTGCCGTAGTGAAGCTGCCTTTCCAACTGGCGAAAGGAGGGCATGGGCTCGGATGGGAGTCGTTGAAGGCATGTGGGTTGGTTGGCGAAAAATCGATAGACGCAAAGAATTCAATTATTTCTGCGTTCGTCATTCGTATCTTTCCGCTAGCAGAGAAAGCGAGGCTTGGAGGTAAAAACCAACCGCGGAGAAGAGGAACAGTGTTTTTTACCAAAAAAAGAAGGGGAACAGTGTTCGCCAACCAGAGATGGGCTAGCAATATGTCACCTCACCCGAACATATACTGTACTCATGCATGCATCCCATGCCACGGAATAGTTGACTTTTGACATGACATTCAATTCGTCGCCTCTTATCGTGTTATTGCTTCGGATCACGGTGCAATGTACATGTTTGACGTGTTACCATCTTGTCATGAAACTTCGATCCCGAATCAAACGTCAAGTTATGGTGTCTTGGTACGTTAGATATCGGTCTAATCAATTACTGAGCCAATTACTTGACGAAATATCCCAACGTGCAATTCAATATTGTACCATTGCAACAGATTTTCTTTCTTTCTTTTTCCAGGCTTTCATGTCATCTGGATATTCGTTGGACTTGTGGGACTAACAAATTAAACCGATCTGTCTTCCAAGGTAAACAAAAGAACCAAAGTGGATCGATATTTCTCTTACAATCTTTAATCAGTGATCCATTTCCTGACTGCCAGATGTATGGAGCATCATTCATCAGTACAGATTTTGTGGATTTTGTTTCATATCCTACCTTTGTCATTTGGAATTAGATGTGCCATGCATGTTGATGGGCTATTTAGCTGATGAGTATGAAAGTAGGGTAAGGCAGAATGACGAGACTGGAGAGATCATAAAATGCTGGATAACCTTCGTGTCCCATGCATCGACTTACGTGAGGCGAGTGGTGTGCGGATATCTCTTTTCGCACCACTTGAACGAAAACCATGAGGCAATTGCGAATAAGATTGTGTCTTTCTTCTGACACAAGGCAAATGAAATCCATATGGCGATTGCGAATTGTGGATATTATTGTTAGATGGTGGATAATGGAATCTGGACAAAAATGGAACTCGCTTGTCTGGACTTTCCAATTGGAAGACACGACGCTTTAGTCGGCGAACAAAAATGTCAAACATCTCGCTCTCATATCCTCGTATACTCTTTTAATGATTGGATGCTGGTGAGAAAAATATCGGGAAGGTACCTTTCGATTCTGTTGGGAAAGCTTGACAAAAGAACATAGCGTGGAAAGGGACTCAAGGCGCTAAATGAAAAAGAGAAAACAGGATGGATAAAACTTATGTACGAATTTAAAGTTTCGGATCAATCTGGTTCTTGGGCATGAGAGAGGAGCGGATATTAATATGAAAATTTTGTTAAAAAAAATAATAGTTGTTTCCTCTGAAAAAGGTTTTTATTGTTATAGCCATGCAGATAGGTTGTTGAAATTGTGCTCATCCAAACTATCTATAATCTAATTTTATAGCAAAACTCTCTTTTCCAATATATACAATGAAAATTCTTCTAAAAAAAAAAAAGGAACAAATTATTCATCCAACAATAAAAAGTATCCATATATCTAGGGGTGGCAATCTGGTCTCTGACCGGGTATAAATGAATTGGATCAGAAAAATCTCAAATTAAATCTGATCTATTTGTTAAACAAGTCAAGTATTGAAATTCGAACCCATCCTATTTGATAAATAAATTATCCAATCCGACATGTTTAACCTATGTATTTAACAGATAACCAATTTGCCTAATCAAATCTAACCAAGTTAAAAAGAAAAAAAGAGTAAAGACAAAAGTTACCGAAGAACAGGGAAGGACTTCACCAGTGATCCCTATGGCTTCTCGGGGGTCTTTTGCTTTGGGGACCATATTGTTGCCCTAGCCCTTGGTGACCCTGCATCGGCTCTCGACCTCTCCAACCACCTCCACCCCACTCTTGGCCATCTCTCAATAACAAATTTGACTATTAGCGATGGTTAATTGCCATAACTAATAGTCATTTTGCGTCGCTGATAGTATTAGCGATGGCATCCCATCGTTAATTGATGATCAAAAAAATTCTAGTCACTAATTGCACTTATTAGCGACGGGCTTTCTAATCATCGCTAATAACTAGTATTAGTAACAGCATTAGCGACGGCTAACTTCCATCGCTATTTATTTTCTTACTTTTAAATGAAATCTTAAAAAAAATTAAAAAATTAACAACGGCTTTGTTGTCGCTAATGCCGTCGCTAATAAAATTAGCGATAGCATATTGCCGTCGATGATATTTAATTTTATTTATTTTAAAAAAAATTATAATAATATTTTGTTATTAGCGATGGCTAAAGCCATCGCTAATGCTCTCGATAATAATTAATTTTATTTTTTAAAAAATTTATAATAATATTTCTTAAAATCTGTTCTAATTAATCACAATCAATTATGGTTCCTAACATCTATTATAATTAAAATTCTAAGACAATATGATAATCATAAATAAAAAAATAATTATATTATATTAAAAATATAAATTATATAATTTTACAAGCAGTATCAAAAAAAATATAATACATCAAAATAAAAAAAATTAGTCCAGATCTTCCTCATCATCCTCCTCGTCCTCCTACTCCTCTCTAGTAGTTGGTAGATGAGAGCCGAATGTCCCAGCATCCTGAAATGAAGAAAACTAAAATATTATTAATAAGTTTCGATACGGAGATGTATCTTTTGATACACTTCTTCAATTTTTAAATATATTATTCCTATATATTCCATTCAATGATACGAAACTATAAATACCCTCAGTCCATCAATTAGATGGTTAGATTAAATTTTTAGTCTCTAGATCTCTTTTTTCGATTCAAGTCTAAATATGTGAAGCTTCTAAATATAAAATTTTAAAATTAGTAAAAGAGTTTACTAATAGAATTATCTGATGTGATGGTTGGGACAACGAGTCCAGCTGATCGTGCAGCTACGGATCCTAGGGAATCTTTATGACCATATCGCGGATGGCATCCTGGAAGCTCTGAGATCGCTAGCTTGGAAGTCTCTACACGACCTCCTCCACGTGCGCATCACTCCATGTCTAGGACGTCGAGGCCTGTGAGAATGTCGAAGAGTATCGAGCCACTGAAGAGTCGAAGCTGTAGCCGAATTCTATAATCCGGCTCCTACTCACCCCTCCGATGACCTTGAGCCATCTCTCAAGGTCAAAGAGGGGCTGAGTGGATGGGTCATCGTCGTCCCGCGCAACGACGTACTCCGCATAATCTGCCTACACAGTTCAGAAATACATTAATTCTAATATACTCTTATAACAACTTAATAAATACAGTTTAAAATTCTTACCATGATATATCACGATCTATAATCTAGATAATCACTAATCCTCCTAGACTGATGTGTGGTGTCTCACAACTGCAGCTGATCTGATGGATGACCCAGCTGCCATCTCTACAATAAATAAATAATAAAATTAAATTAATTAAAGTATACATATAAGAGTTTTTATATTTCTAATGAAGGATTTTAGTATAGATTTCTTACCAGTCTATCTTCCACAATATATATACCGACGGAGCCATCCGTATGCCTGATCGGATCCTACTAGCTGGTTCGATTCTGTCGGACCCTCTGCCATCTACTAGCATACTCTTCGTTGCTCTACTGGTCCCAGAGGATCTCCCATACGTCCGTTCACATCCAGTAATCCCTGTAGGACTTCTAGTTTGATGGTAACTAAGAATCAAAATGCTTGATGGTGGACCATCGTAGGCTGTGTAGCCCATTTCGAAACCTACGTATAGCCACCTGCTTGAAGATCAAGCGGCTAGCCTCCTTATCCTGATGAGATAAGAATTGATAGTACCTCAGCAAGTGGAAGCAAGCGTGTATTAATAAAAAGAATACAAACCTACTGTGAATTATTAAATTAAACATCTTTGACTTACCAAGAATATCTCCTAGATTGCATCACCAGCCCCTGATGGCCAATTGGAGAACTCGTTCACCAGCCCCGACATCAATCATCGAATGATCCCGATGATTGCATGAGGCACGGAGCTCTTTGTAAATGTGCCATAAAATTAATTTTGAATAATAAATATTAGACTCTATAATAACTAAATTTTAAACATATTCAGTAAAGATATAATACTTATAATCGACTCTGAATATAGATGAGCTCTTTATCCTCCGGCTGAGTCAAAGGTGCCGCACGTCGGGCAGATCCTCTATCACGCCTGTATGTCTGCGAGTCGGTCACTGGTGCGTGTGACTGTGGGGTCACTTTTGACCTCCTGTCCTTTGAGCTTGAGCACAAAATATCTAATATAAAGAATATTATATTAGTTAGCAAAGGACAAAATAGCATAAATGAGAATATCTAAAATGTTAGAATTTACCACGGGATGTGAGAGGTGCAAAATCCTGCGAGCGGGCCGCATGATCGCTCTCTCCTCGAAAGCTCTATCCTCCACTGGCATGGCTCCGACCTCTAGAAGACATGATGTATAATATCTGAAAATAAAAATAAATAGATTCATCAAATTAATTATACAATTACGAATGACAATGTAAGATTTAAAATGATTCAAAGATTATATACTTAGCACTACTCATCGGCCTCTTCAGATGTCTGGTATCCTTTAGATTTTTCTTTCGATTCTTCCTCTTCTTCCACTTCTTCCTCTTCCTTCACCTCTTTTTCTTTCTCTTCTTCTCCTTTTTGGATAGGATTATCTTTTAAAATAAAATTAGTTGGGTCTACCTCCTCACGTTAGCCATCATGTACGAGAATTCCTGGAGCACCCAACTCGACATCTATTGAAGACCAATAAAATCCGAATGTTTCATCCTCCAGAAAGTATTCTAATAATTGAGGCTTTTCTTCTTCTTCAAGCATGTAATGAATTGCTCGAGACTTAACCTTACATACAGTCCACTAATCTTTTCTTCCTCTCTCTCTTGATCGAAAAGAAGTATAATACACCTGAGTAGCTTGTTGGACTAGCACAAAGGGGTCATTGACATATGTTTTTGATCCATGTTTGATTTTAATAACTTCGTACCGTGGATCAACCTTCATACAATTATCGGTATCAAACCATCGGTACTTAAACAGAATGACACTATTATCACTTAAGGGGTAGGTCAACTTGATCACTTCTTTGAAGATCCCATAGTAGTCATTCTACGCCTCGATATCAAATCAGCTGCCCTATATACATAAACTGTTATCATTGTACTTTTATGTTCTCCATATTGCTGCATACAAAATTTGAAATCATTTATGTTACAGCCATTATAACATATCACGTACTTTATTGGCCTATAACCTAATGGTCTTAGCTTTCTCGATATAAATTCGTCGCATTGCATGACCTGCATATTATAAAAGAAATAAATTGAAGAAAATTAAATTAAATAAAATGACGATGGTTGCTTATCAGTTGATGGAATCAATTCGTAAAGTTCTATGAGTGCTGAGTGAAAATTTCTTCTTCGCTTATCATTGGATTATCCCATCTCAGCATCTCATCATATTGCCTATACATGTACAAGATAAGTATAGTATGATAAGTGATTAAAGAGTTGAAATTGTGATTGATACTTACTCAACATATAGATCAACCTCTATGCAGTTTAGCAAAATATGTCTCTGCCTATCGAAGTTCAGTATCAGTATACCCGATGAATCTCGTACTCAAATTCACGAGCAGAATAGGTAAATATTGAGATCTTCGCTTCTGATTCTTCACCACCATCATCATGTTGACCCACTTGAGTCAGTTTTGTCTATATATTGGGGTTAAAATAGCATCGATTGAAATTTAAAATTTTTTCTATTACATAAGCCTCCACAATAGAACATTCAACTCAAGCCTTATTTTTTATTTTCTTCTTGAGACTGTGTATGTATCTTTCAAATGGATACATCCATCTGTACTGCACTGGTCCTCCCACCCTAGCTTCATACGTCAGATAAATCATGAGGTGCTCCATGGAGTCGAAAAATCTAAGAGAAAATATCTTCTCTAACTTGCATATGGTCTCTATAATACTAGCCTCGAGATTGAAGATGTGGTCGGTAGATAGTTCGATAGCATAAATATTTTTGAAGCAAAGGCTAAGCTCGGTCAAAGAACTCCATATGAAGTTGGGAAGAAGATCACGCCACGTCAATAGGAGTAATCGTTGCATGAAGATATGGCAGTAATGGCTCTTGCGCGACTATGGGATGCCATAGAATATGCACTCAGCTTTTATGCAAGAACTTGTTGCCCTGGACACCGAGTGGGATCCGAGGCCTGAGCGCATAGGGTACTCCCCGATTCTATATTTGCAATACTGTCCGGCACCTTCCATCGGCCTGAACGTGTCCTGGACATCATGGACGCCAGCTGGGACCTAAAGCCCGAGCGCGCGGGGCACACTCCGACCCCGTGTTTGCAATACTACTCGGCATCTTCCATCGGTCTGAGCGCACAAGACGTGCGAGGACTAGATGTCTTGGACACTAGTTGGGACTCAAGATCCGAGCGTGCAGGGCATGCCCAGGTCCCATATTTGCAATACTGCCTGGCACCTTCCTTCGATCCGAGCGCTCTGCATGCCAAGACCCAAGTCTCATACTTCTAATTAATTAATTAAACATCTAACTAATTAATTAAATTAATATTTAATTAATTAAATTTAAATATATAATTAAACTTAATTAACATAATTTACTTAAAAAAAAATTTTAGTGACGGTATTAGTCATCGCTAATGCCGTCGCTAATACTCACATAGGGACGAAAGGATCTCTAAGGATGGGATGCCAGCTCAGGGATGCAGCCATGGAGATGAGGGTGCAGGGATGGGGCTGCAGGGTCAGGCCGATAGGGTGGGGCCGTAGGCTGGGGGTGGTGGGGCAGGGCCGACAGGGTTGGGGCGACCACGGGTGTGGAGAGATGTGGGCTCGGGGCGGCCGCAGGCATGGAGGGATGCGGGCTCAGAGTCGTGAGATGTCGGAGGGACGGGTTGGGGAGGGATGAGGTGTTTAGGCATCGGCGATAGGGGGTTAAGTGGGGTTTGGGTGCCGATAAGAGGAGGGAAGAGGAGAAAGATAAGGAGCATGCGAGATAAATGTTTTTCGCTCTCCATTTGAAAATATATAATGGAGTATTAATGATGATAAATCATCGTCGCTAATACCATCGGTAAAACTATTAGTGACAGCAAAATTTGTCACTAAAAATAGATAGACATCACTAATATTTTTATAAAAAAATAATTTTTTATAATTTTTTAAATATATTTTTTTAAAATTATTAGCGATGGTGAATTGCCATCGCTAATGCCATCAGTAATAGTATTAGCAATGGCATACTCCATCACTAAAAATAGAAAGCTATCACTAATACTTTTATCAGAAAAAAATATTATTTTTATAATTTTTTAAATATATTTTTTTTAAAATTATTAGCGATGGCAAATGTATCCGTCACTAATAACCATCAATAATTAATTAATTTAATTATAATTATAATCAAAAAAATATTTTAAAATTTTAAATTTAGTAGCATGTTTTTTGCCATCACTAATAGTCATATTCCATCACTAATAACATATATTAGAGATGGTAAAAATACCGTCGCTAAAAGCCATCGCTAATAACTTTAATATTTTAAAATTTTATTAATATTTTAAAAATTATTAATTTTAAAATTTTAAATTCATATTCACCATTCATTATCTAAATAATTATTGTTAGAGTATTGTCACAAATGACCACCTTGATTCGGTAGCTCTAGATATGTCGATCATTAAAACTTAATTTCGACGGTTACGAACGATTGCATAATGATCTGATAGATAGAGATCACCGATGGATGTAAAAATTTACAACGATGATTTTGATGATATTTGTAGCACACTATCAAAATTTTAATTCAATCAGATATCATTATCATGGTTAATTTAGCACAAAATAATTTAGACCGTTAAATAAAAAATGAGTGATCAAAAGGTCAAACAACATTCGATATAAGATGATTTTTTAGATACATGATCTTTGCTACTATTTTGATCATTTATTTGATGGTGATCATAAAATTTAAATCACACGTATATGAACAATCCAAAACTATATGTCTTTTGATACTCATTCTTAAAGTCCTTAAGTAATTATACTTATGCTTTTGTAAGATCTACTTAATATGCATGGTTCATATATGTACGGTTTGAATTTTATGATCATTACCGTACAAATAATTAAGATAGTAACAAAGATCATTTATGTAAAAAATTGTCTTAATCAGATATTGTTTGGCCTTTTGATCACTCATTTTTTATTTAATAGTTGAAATCATCCCGTGCTAAATTGACTATGATAATGATACCCGATTGAAGTAAAATTTTGATAGTATGTTATAAATATTACTGAGATCATTGTTTTAAATTTTTAAATCCATCGATGGTCTCTATTTATCAGATCATCATGCGGTCATTCATGGCCATCGAAATCGAATTTTATTGATTGACATAGCTAGAGCTACCAGATCGAAGCGATATTTTATGATGCTACTCTAATGATAATTATTTAGATAATAAATGGTGAAGATAATTATTCACCATCATAAATAAGTTTAATAAATAAAAAAATTATTTTTTACGATGGTAATTTTCATCTCTAATAGTGCTATCGTTAATGATTATTAGCGATGGCTCTTTTATCGCTAATACTCTTTTTACCATCGCTAATAAATTTAATAAATAAAAAAAAATTGAGAAGGCTAAATCCATCGCTAAGTGCCATCGCTAATAATTATTAGTGACAGCAAGTGCCGTCTCTAATATAGTTTCCACCATTGCTAATAAGCTTAATAAATTTTTTTTTGTGATGACTTATTTTTTATCGCTATTTTTTGTCGGTAAAAGCTGTTATTAGAGACGACAAAAAGTACCATCGCTAATAGCCATCGGTAAAAAAATTATTAGCGATAAAATTATTGTCGTCGATAATACCATCGCTAATACCGTTTATTAATGATGGTTAAAATGTCGTCGCTAATGATCGTTGTTAATATCTTAATTTTTTATAGTGTTTGCTCTCATTGAGCTCAATTCATCTCTGGTCGCATCATCCACTCCATCTTAGACCCCATATCCCACTTCTCTGACATCCGCTTTGTCACTCCCTTAGCAAGAACTTCCTCTCTGATGGCCCAATCCCATCCTTAACTATCTCAGCTCCCTCTGATGCTTTTAGTCTCTCAACCGTAGCTATAACCAGCTCTCTGGCTCCATTTTAGCCTTCCCCAATGAGGCATCGCTCTTCCGACTGTATTTCAAGCCCTTTTAAGCGCAGTCCTGAGATAATGCCGCCATCCCTCTAGTACCTTTTGAAATTCTAACAAAAAAAAAAAAGTAGAGAATGAGAGAGGTCGAAGACTCTCGAAGATTGTGGAGTCAAAGCCATGGACCATGTATGTATTGATATGCATACTAGTTTCAAATTTTACACAAAACTCAAAGCATAATAGGCTTTAGACGGGCTTTCTATAGTTTATTTTAGATGGATACTTAATCTGACTCAACCCATTTAAAAAATAAGTTAAATAAGTCACAAAATAAAAATCTAAATCCAACCTAAATAATCAAATGGGTTAAACAAGTTGATCCATTATGACCCAAATCAATTTATGTCAAATCTAAACCTGCTAAAAGTAGAATAAATGCTGGTTGGGTTGACGGATCGGATCGTATTTTGCCAACCCTATATATATATATATATATATATATATATATATATATATAAAGATTAGTTAAAAAATATTTTAAATTTTAAAGACTAGCTATGAGATAAAAATATATGAGAATGGAGGCACTAGTTGAAGAATTCAGCTTTTTTAGTGTATTATAGTAGATTTGAAGGCTTTTTGCCCTTCATTCAAGGAAAAAAAACTTCTCTTTCGTATATTTATTACTTAGATAAATTGATGCACATTTTATTCATAATTAGTTAAATTAATTTTGATAAATTGTTTTTATTTTACTTCAATATCACTTATGTTATTCTTTACTCTTTTTTTGTTAAGAGAGGTATATTTCATCGGAAAAAGAGGAATATATATAGTTTATGATAGAAGGGCAGGCTATGAGTGAGAAATTGCGTGCACATTCGTTGGGCATGAGTGGGGAAAAAAAAAGGAGTTTAAGATGTTCAAAAGATGGTTTAGATAACATAATGAGATTTTTAGTTTGAATATTAATTTACGCGAAGAGATGAGATGATTTTTTGACATCTTTTTTTTTTTTTTTTTCTTAATATGGATTTAGATAAAAATCAAATTCCACAATTTTAGGAGAGATGGTGGTTTTTTTTGGGAGCAAAATTTTTTGACGGACATGTGAAAGTGGACTAGGCTAGAGAACAAAAGCTCTATTTAGTTACTTCCCGTCGTATGATTTGAGAGAAATCATAACATATACTGCATCCATCATATGGTCATACATGCAATTAATCACAACTATTTGTTTTTGTAAAGATGGACGGAAATAAGCATTTGATAAATTGGGTCAACAGAAATGCGTGACGGTGATTGGCTACATACATGATCACGTGGTGCATGTCGTGCAGAGTAGATCAAGGAATTATCACTTAAATGAACACTTAACATGGAAATGAAATGCAAGAAATTAACTTGAACAACAAATTCCAATAATTTAATGTCTTAATTCGCTGAGATGCTTGTGTACGTGGAGCAACTTTCAGAACGAGTTCCAAAATATGGGAGCCAGAGAAGAGCAGAAAAATCTCTCTCTAACGTGGTAAGTTGGAGCGAACTAATCACCAACACATCAATCACAAGTTAAATCCGACGTTATATACTTCTGTTTCATTGTGCCTGAAGTCCTGGAATAAAACCTAGCTACCATTAGCACAGAATTAATAATTGTAAATAAAAGATCCTCAAATTCTTATAGCCTTTCCGCCTCCCAATTTAACATGCAAAAAGGAAAAAGGAAAAGATCATTACTTCGCATCGGTCATCTTCTTCCACTCCCATAACATAGCAAAACAAGGAAAAAAAAGATTCTCATCTTATTATTCTTGCTTTCCCCTAATTCGTAACAAACAAAAACAAAAAGGTAAAGGAAAGACCAGGTTCCTTAAATTACTTTAAGTAAAAAAAAAAAAGATAAAGATTTTTGTTTTGTTTTGTTTTTTGCAAGGGGAAATGGAGGAAGCGAAGAGTTTGCCCCAACTTTTATCGAAGAAGAGATATTTACGAAATACAGAGTACAGAAATTAACCGTCACAGGGCTCCATGAGAAGGAAACGAACATCTTGGGCCATAATCCTTGAATGGAAGAGGACTTACATTGGAAGAAGAGATCCAATGTTCTCCTACTGTTTAAAAAGATAAAGATTAGTCAAACACCCAGTGGAATATAATTCCGCAGATTGGTCCAGAAAATACTAATTAATCAGGATAGGATATGACATGCTATGTCCCCTCGAAGTGGGATACCATGGTAATTGCCTTTTTCTCCGTGATAAGCAGATATCTTTTCGGTGCATGGTGAAACGAGGGGAGTTGCCCCCACCAAACCACATGCATGCATATATATTAATTTGAGGCATCATAACCTCTTTTCTCATATTATCTTGCTGGATCCGCACCATCGTTTTGCACCTAGATTTAGAAGAACAGAATCCCCATGGACCAATTTTCTGTTATACTTTCTTAATTCTTGGTACCTCCATGAATACATGTTTGGCTAGTGATATATGAGATGCGGCTCTCTATCTGTAAGAGGACGGGATCTATTTGATTTTCTTATGATGGTTTTTGTGTTTAATCCATGCCCAGGTTGCCGGACTATCTTACGTGCCAAAATTTATACCGACTGGCCCCTTTAATTGAGACAAACTGCAGAAATTCAGCTGGATGGGCTCTATTTTTTTTTGTGGCTTTTGAAGTATATAGTTTCTGTTTGTTGCGCCCTTCCTCGCAGTAAAATTGGCATGTCCATTGTCCGGTGTGCCGGACCGGTTCAGAAGGGCCATCTGATGAATGCATGCAAACCCGATAAATATTATTTATCAATATATTAATACATTTATAATATATTAATATAATTAATATTAATTATATTAATGTAATTAATGCAATATTGATATAATATAAGAGAGGATATTTTCATCAAAAAGTAATTTTTTCGGTAATCTAACTTGGAAAAATAAACACCATCCTTTGGAAGCATTTATTTTACTTTATCTCAGTGAAACAAATATAAGACTCATCATTTATTTTATTATCTCTATCATCTACTTTTTGTATCAAATATGATAATTTGACATGGGATTTATTTTTTTGCACTAGATTATATCCGACTAAATGAATCCTTAAGGAAAAAAAATTTCATCTTATTCTTTTTGACTGATCTATGTAATGAACCACCATGTTGACAGAATAGAGGGCAATAATTTCACTTGCACTTCTTATTTATACGAACAAAGGAGTCATGCAATGGATCTGATGATATCATGAACCACTAGACCATATAATTTTAAATGCAATGCATTACATTGTTTTCTATCTATAAACATGTCTTCTCTAATTCTTCTCTTTGGCATGATGAGAAGATGGGTATGAGCACTTTTTTTTGATAAACCGGCAAGAGCGTTTTGAGTAGTGGCAAATAATTCACTGCCAGTGCTTGCACCTGAGTTTGCCCCGCACGCTCTCCTGATTTGGGCAACTAATAAATAGACTATTCGTGCGCGCAAGGATTCACAATTTGCTCTTTTAAAATGACTTTGGGAACGTTCGTTGTTGCAGGAGTTCGGAGATATTCGATGTAAGGATTAATTGCAAGATGATGGAGTTCGTGCGTGGCAGCTTGAAAAGTGTTTAATTAGTTGCCTCAATTTGGAAATTGATATCTTTAATGAGTGTCATCCATGAGAATCACAAGATCTTAAATTAAAACAAAACAAAAAAAGAAAAACATCTTAATCGTTTTCAGATGATCTATAAAATGAACCATCATCTGTTGATAGAATAGGAGCAATAATTTCACTTGCACTTGTTATTTGTACTAAGAAAGGAGTCATGCAATGGAATGGTCTTATTTATGAACCACTGAACTGTATAATTTTAAATGGAATATATTATATTGGTTTCCATCTATAACCATGTATTATGTAATTCTTCTCTTTGGCATGATGAAAAGAGGGCCCAAAAATAGCTGGGCAATAATATGTGTGAACAATAACAATTTATTTTCTTCTATGAACTATAAGTGGGTATTGTGTAATCTTCGGGAATTGGTCGAGGATGGTACACCCCCCTATGAGATAGGTGTTGTACGATCAGGCCCTCCACCTGTCGCTCTAGGAAATGCTTTCCTCCTTGTAACCTCATTTGGCGCAAGGCAACGGGATCACGTTCCCTTTTTTGGTCCAATTTACATGGTTACATAAACTTGTTGTAGCATCCCCATCTCCTCCAGCTAGATCGATATCTTGCAGTATTATATCATGGCAAGGGACAGTTGTGCTGCAATCAAATTTGATAGCAACTTCCGAAGCACTTGTTCCCTTGAAATTCTTGTACATGACATTGCTTACCTCCACAGCTGAAGTCTACAAAATAATCAATAATATTTTAGATGGATGGAGATAGAGAGAGAGAGAGAGAGAGAGAGAGATTACAAATTATACGTACCTGTTGTTTGCATGGCGTTTTTGAATCACAATAATTTTGGTCAATAATTATAGGGTTCTTCACTTCATGCATAACGAAATTTTGGAATACAATATTCTTTGCATAGCCGCGTCCTCCCTATACATGAAAACAAAGATTGAATATAGAGTAGAAGAGGAAACTGCACTCATGCATGTAAACCACCTTTGCATGTCAAATAAGTGAAAGAAGTTGATAGATGACGTGGTCATGAAGCAAATATATATAAGAAAAATCGCATGCATAAAAACTACACTAGTTTATTGGGTTCGACAGTTAGACTAGTGACAAAGCTTCTCACAAGCTTTGTCGGGTTTGACAAGCGGAAAGGCATGCATACCCATTCTACGATCTTCGTTTACGATAAAAATGCTAAATATTCAGATTTTTATTCATGGTCTGACATCCGAGGCATCATTTGTTTCAATGCACGAAAGTGATGATAAAGCTATGGTCCCAATTTGGGTGTCATTAATTAACATGGTTAGAGAGAGAGAGAGAGAGCGAGCGCCATGTAGTGATACTTCGATCATACACTGATGTATTAGAGTTTATTTATTTTATTTGCCAAATATGGACAGAACCGAGGGAAACTTTTACGCCATCCAAGACGCACTTTGGCATCATGCGGTAAACAACTACGTGCCCAACGTGAGGAATGTGCTACCAGGAATGATGGGAACAATTAGCCCACCCACAATACGGTTTCCAAACCAGCATAACTTTCAACACCCCATGTAAAGATTGACACCTGTACGTTAATCAGATGTGTCGAATTTTTTTTACAAAAAAAGTGACTTTCGTCAACCTTTGTCTTGACGCTTTTAAATCTCTAAGTGGAACCGAAAGGTGGCACTCCTTAATTCCAAAAGTCTTTGCAAATTTGTCCTTTCCATACGAGGAATTAATGGGAAAGAGAGAAAACTACACTCACCTGCCAGGTCTTGATCCTGGCACCATTTGTGGTTCCTTTCAGTTGTGCCGTGTCCACAATCACATTCGAGAGTTGGGCTTTCGAGCCATGATCTCCTAAACTTCCAATACTGGTGATGTTGAATAGTAGACAAAATTAAGTTGAATCAACCCATACTTAGTGCTTCTATTTTGGAGTTAAAAAAGAGTTTTATACCTGATTCCGTGGCCTGGTCCACAGACTATATTTGTAGCGTTCACATTTTGAGACCCACTTTCGATAGATATGCAGTCATCACCTTCATTAGTTTGTAGAAAAGGAGAATAGGTTAGCATGCATGATCTTAAAGTACATTGTTAGCGTACGTAAACAAAAAACATCGGTAAGATAGACTGCTATGGTTAGTCTTGTATCGATCGTACCAGTCCCGATAACACAATTTGTTACCCGTATATTTTTGGTCTCGGTAACGTGAATGCCATCAGTATTTGGACTCGACTCTGGAGCGGTGATGGTGAGGCTTGAAACATCAACATTGGTGCTTCTCTCAAACGATACATGAATCTGTTGGCTATCTTTAATGTTCAAGTTCTCCACCGTCAATTTGTCACAAGAGTAAAAGGTCAGGGCCTGTTGGAGGAAAAACAAGTCTCCCAATAAGAAATCACCGTCAATTTCAAGCATGTGCGAGAATATATATTTTTTTTTTTTCTCATGTAAAGGGATTCCAAACGTACCGTTGGGGCATTCTTGCAAGGCTGAAAAAGAAAACAATTTTACGTACGAAGTTAGTTATTTCTTGATGAAGAGGAGAAGTAAATTTTAAGATATCATGCAAATTAATGCTTACAAGTGATTTATTGATTTTGCAAGAGTTTTGCCACCATATCTTCCCGTTGCCGTTAATGTTTCCACCACCACCCACATAAAGATTTTGGATGCCACTGAATAGGATCCAGTGTCTGCCGTTCTTTCCGTTCCAATCTGATTGGTCTGAAGATGCTTCAATTGTTCCTTTGATCTGACTCACAACATATATAACATTAGAAGCTGGTGCATGTGATGCACAAACTGAACATGAAAAAACTGTATTCTGAGCAGAAAACCAGTGGGTTTTGCATCACATATTGTTTATTAAATTTATCAAACTATACTTTTAGTTGGGAAAGCATCGCATTGTTTGATTCATCTCACCATCAGTGAAACATCAGATTTGCAAGGGCCAGAGAAGGTGATTGGCTTAAGTAGGTAGTTCTTGTTCTCAGGCACCATGAGGACAGCTGAAGTAGAAGAGGAGCAAGCTTCCTTCCAGGCCTCTTCAAATGCCTAAAAAAAAAACCACATGACAAATGTCACTCCACTTATCTGGCACTACGGATATTCAAGTTTTCAATATCATATAAAAGAATCTATAATACAGTACGAGCACATGCTGCACATAAGCACGCACAGCGAAAAAAAGAAAAAAGAAACCGAAAAAAAAAAAAAATCGAGGCATTTATTAAACCAAATTGGAGTTGCATCTAAATTAAGTAATGAAATGAAGGTTACCTCAGTACCGTCAGTTCCATCACCTTTAGCACCATAGTCCTCCACATTCACCACATTTTGTGAAGACCTAAATCTAGCAACTCGAGCGACTCTCTCCAGGACAAACCTATTGGGTTGATATGCAATTGCACCTCTTTCTCCATGGACTGCTCCATAGTATGATGGATATGCAGCCATGCCATAAGAAGAAATATCATCAAGGTAGCCAAGGGTGCTGTCTTCATCCAGTCTGCTATGACAGAAGAGGCTCTTGAAGGAGAACAAGACGAGAGAGAGCAGAAGCAATTTTTGTGGGGCCATCGCTAGTATCACAAAACCTATTTAGTTCTGGATCTTCTTGGTTATGGTGGAGGAACCATGTCGTTGTGAGCATATAAATACACACGTCGGTCGCTTCGGAGAGAGAAGGATTTCTACTCAATCCATGGGTTGGAACTTTCAATCTATGATTGTCAGGCACAAACTGAGATTCAGAGGTGCAAGAGTTTGAAACGTAAGGATCTTTAGCGACTTTTAATTCCTTTAAAGTTACTGAAAAATAAAGGTATAGAGGCGTATCATGTATACTCTTTTATATTTTCGTTTGAGATTTATCTACGTACTCGCATGCATAACATAACTAATTTTCATGGTCGACTAAAAAAGTAGGCGTACGTATCATTCACATCCTTCTACATACCAGTCGAGGCATGTGGTTTGCACGCCCAACCAATCATTGGATGGATCGTGAAGGTTTGATAATTAAAAATTAATGATAATTTTTTAATCACATGCATAACTTGCATCTTAACCTATCAGTTTGCACCCGCATTGAGCATCACCCACACACAATATACAAAAACGTGGCTAGCTCGTTGTGAAATCAACATTACCCAAAAGGGTTTTGACACGCGTATTGATATAGAGAATTTTTAGTTAGTTTACTAGCATCTTGTTAGAAGATTCCCGGTTTGTAAACATTATAATCAACGTATGTAAAATAATTATTATTCAATCAATTTAAAATTATTTGGCCATCCATCTAATCTCAGATAAACAAAAAGCTTGTGATCAATCATCCACACATATAGTTAGATAATTAAAAATGGTTGATTGTAAGTCCAACTATTGTTTCCTAGTATATGAACGTGTTCGTAAAGTAAGAGGCCTTTTAATGGCAAAGGATTTTATACTAAATCACTGGCATCCACAATATTCAAAAGCAAGAAGTTCATTAAGATATTTTAAGTTTGCTGGAAGTTTAGTGTCCATATTTTTTCATACATATAGATAATGTTAAAGATATATACAGTCATGTAAACTCCATATTTAGTAGGAGTGTTCGGTATTGATATCGATACCATAATCATCTATTATTCTTCTTTTTATATCGGTCCTCAAAATTTTTTTGATTTCCCCGAGAAAAGTGGGAGAACGTGAGTGTGTCTCAAAATGATGGTACTTGCGTAATGGTAACCAGGTAACCGCGCGCATTTAAATGCCGTCGTGAAGTTGCCTTGCCAACCGATAAAAGGGCGGTGGCCTAGGGGGCATGGGCTCGGATGAGAGGCGCTGTAATAAGGCATGTGGCTTTGGTTGGCGACGAACCGATGGGCACAAAGACTCCAAACATTTGTGCATTCGTCAGTCATATCTTTCGGCCAGCAGAAAAGGGAGCCTTGGAGATAAAAAGAGTGTTCGCCTACCGGAGATGGAATGGCATGTCACATCACCCAAACATGTATTGTACTCATGCATGCATCCCCTGCCAAGGAATGGTTGGACCTTTGACAGGATATACGTCATGTCTTATGATCTCATTGCTTCGGATCGTGCATGGTGCAATGTACATGGTGACATGGAAGGCGATCATCTTGTCATGAAACTTCGAACACGATCCAAACGTCAAGTTATGGTGTGCTCGTATGTTAGATATCAGTCTAATCAATTACCGAGCTAATTACTTCACGAAATCTCCCAGCATGCAGTTCATTGTACCATGTTAACATATTCCCGTTCTTTTTTATTTCGGGCTTTGCTTTCATATCATCTTGTTATTCGTTGAATTTGTGGGACTAACAAAACTAACCTGTCTTTCAAGTCAAGAATTGAACCAAGGTGGATCTTTCCCCGACAATCTTTAACCAGCGATCCATTTCCTGATGGCTAGATGTCTGGAGCATTCATCAGTACAGATTTTGTTTCACATTATTCCTTTGTCATTTTGATTCGACGTGCCATGCATGTTGATTACGAGACTGGAGAGGTCATAAAATGCAGGATAATAACCTTCATGTCCCATCGACTTATGCGAGGCGAGTGGCGTGTGGAGACAAGATTGGATCTCTCTTTTCGCACAAGGCGAACGAAAACCATAAGGCAATTGCGAGTAACATTAGGTCTTTCTTCTTCGGACACAAGGAAAATGAAAACCATATGGCAATTGCCAATTGTGGATACTATTGTTAGATGGTCGATAATGGAATCTGGACAAAAATGGAACTAGCTTGTCTGGGCTTTCCAATTAGAAGACAAAAATGTCAAACATCTCGCTCTCATATCCTCGTATCTAATATATATATATATATATATATATATATATATATATATATATATATATATATATATATATATATATATATATTAAAACGAAGGCCTCTACATTGGCAGGGTCTTCGTTTCACACATGGGGTTTGGGAAAAGAGAGAGGAAGCCACGTGGAAGAAACCCTCGCCACCGCCATCACCTCCCTGTTCGGCCGCTTCGTCCGTTTCAAGCCTCCCACCCAATTGAGACTCCTGAGGATGGAAAAACCTGAGGAAAACGCTTATGAAAGCACCCTCGCAATGCTCGCGGAAGCTTCCGGAACCTCACCTCGTGGAAGCTCACGGAAGTACCACGTCGAAGCTCGCGGACGGAGGGGCGGCAGCGTCAAGCCGGTGACCGAGTGGTGGAGGGAGAAGGAGGGGGAAGGGAAGTGTAAGGTCTGAGAGGGCTGCCGCGGATGGAAAGCCCCATCGCCATGGCCCCTGCGACTACCCAGCTTTCCACCGCCGAGGCCGGCCGCAAGAATCTATCTTGGAGGAGGAAGGGAGGAAGCAACGGCCCAGCGAGAATGGCTCCTTGAGAAGGCTCCCGTCTCGAGGTCCAAGCTCGAAGCGCTCTCCCCGTCACTCTCACCATCGTCCACCTCTAAAACGCTCAAGAAGAGGAGAGAGAAAGGGGCAAAGGGTTTTAGGAAATGTAGGGAGGGGAAGGAGAAGGAGAGGAGGTCTTTGAGGGCGCGGAAGGGCTGGAGATGCTTCTCCTTCTCGATGCCATGGTCGAGGCCACGGTCGCGGACCCACTTCACTTGGGCGTCCATCAAGGTGCGACTCAGGGTCATGTTCTGTGTTCTTAGATAGAGGCCTATGACGGTTTTACAAGGGTTTTATTCTTGCTATCTGGTTAGAGACAAATTGAAAAATTAAATTTCAAATTGGTTAAATTCAGATTCTGTTTTGGTTGGCTTTAGTAAGAGTTTTTTATCAAATCTTGAATTGGGTTTGGTTCAAGCTTTAATCAAGACACTACAAGAAAAAGCTATATTTGCAACAAACATTTCCAACAGATAACAAATCATGCATAGAAAAAAATAATTTTTTCCAATGAATATTTATTTCCATTGCAAATATATTACTATATGTAATATTTCCCAACAGAGCAGCGATAGTTGTTGGGAAAACATTTTTGCCCGATGAACCGTTGGCAAAGATTGAGGGAATTGGGCCTTAATTCATTGGTTCCAAGGTGACACGTGAGGAGAAAATTTTATACCGCAATGAAGTGTCTTCCCCCGTATCCATGAAGCCCAAATCCTTCATAATTTTTGATGAGCCAAGCCAGAATCATAATCGATGCCCAAACCCAATCAGAAATTTTCTCCAAGCTCTTTCTATCTTCAGTCTTGTTCCTTTACTTTCCCTTCTCTTTTCTTTGTTTTTTCTGCTTCTTCTTTCTTTCTTCTCCCTTCTCTCCATTTCTCTCCCCTTTTCAGATCAACGGCCAGAGCAATCGAACTTTGTCGAGCAAGGTATGTTCTTTTTCTCGACCCTGATTTGGTTTGGTTATCTTCTTTTCTTATTTTTAGGTATATTCTTTTCTCAACTCTGAGTTGGATTAGGTTTTCTTCTTTTTTTATTTTGTTTGCTTCCTAGAATTACAATGGTTATCCTAATCGTTCTGTAGTTTTATCATAAATCTGTAGACTGACTAGATTTAATTTTTTAGTAAAATATCTGGAACTTTTTGATTTAATTTTGGTCTTTGGAGGGGATATGGAGGAATAATAACCCAATGTTTGGTGAGTTTTTATAGATTCAGGACGCTTTCAAATCGGACTTTTTGACTCTCTTGTGTGGAGTTTCATTGATAATGATGGAATCTTTTTGTTTTCTCTTCCCTTAAAAGAATTATATTCTACTGGATAGATGGGTTTTAGTTGATGAAATAATCTATTAATGGGGCATATCCTATGACTCTTGATATACCTTTA
>NC_025994.2:86494711-86539711 GCF_000442705.2 Elaeis guineensis
CGGACAAAGTTCGCTTATTGTAGAAGCTCGGACGAAGATCAGTTGTCGTGGAAGCTCGGATGGAGACTTCTTATTGTAAAAGTCTCGCGGTTGGAGAAGCTTGGTCATTGATGAAATTCGAAAGAAGTTCGGAGTAGAGATCCGACTGGTGGAGCCCGTCCGTCATAGAAGTTCGTTTGGAATCCATCTGCTGTAGAAGTTCGGCTGGGATCCGGCTCCTATAGGAGCTCGGATGAAATTCGGAAGGCGGTCAACCGTCGAAGAAACTTGGACGGAGTCTGATTACTGTAGAAATCTTGCTGTTGGAGAAGCTCAGACATTGACGAAGTCTGAAAGAAGTTCGGAGTAAAGTCGTTCGTGACCGGAAGAAGTCTGGAAGAGATTTGGAGAATAGTCGATCACTGTAGAAAATCGGCTGATAGTGAAGCTCAGAAAGTATTTAGAGCAGCCCAGTAGATGAATGGAGGAGCTCATTATCGGAGAAGTCCGGATAGTATTATGGAAGCTCGGACGGTCGGGGGAGTTCAGAAAGACGTCGCACAAGGTCAGAAGTCAGAAGAGCCCTGGAAGGGTCAGCCTTTTACGAACTTCGGCTGGGGTTATTTTATACCCAACACCAATCTTCCTACTTCCGAGTTCGAGTTTCGAATGAAGTACAGAGAAATTTTTACAGTCGAAGTTGCCTCCCTCGATTTTTGTACTCAGTTGTTTTCAGATATTTTGGCGTTTCGCGCACTGATGCTGGAGTCTTTTCAAATCGAGGCGATTCGAAAAGATTTTTTCGAAATTCTTGCTGGAGCGTTGCTCTAGGCACGGCGCAATAATGATTCTGTCAGTCGTCAGCCGCTTTCAGCCACCTTCTATGATGAGTGGGACACGTGACGGTTGTAGATCGGCCAGAGGAGATCCGTAATCATCATTACGTCGGACCTCGTCGCCTATTTAAGCCCGCCTCCCTTCTTCAGGGGTCTCACTTTGCCTGAGAGTTTTTTCGATCCCTTCTTCTTCCTGAGAGTTCCGTTCTTCTCCAGCGTCCTTCTTGGCCTTAGGCGTTCTTCGAGTCGTCCCCATCTCTGCATCTCTGCATCCTTCGGACCAGCCTAGGTTAGTTCCAGAACTCTCCTCTTTTTTTTTTCTCTTGTTGTTCTTCTTCATTTTTCCTCCTTTATATTCCACCTGTTCGATTTTCTACGAACGTCTCGTTTCTTATTTTCTCCAATTTTTTCGGGATTTTTAGGATTTTCACTTGATTCAAAATATCCTCCAACACTTCCTCCTCTAGGAGTTCGTCCGTTTCAGCTCCCTAAAATCTTAGTTCTGTAAATGAACCTCGTCTGATCTTCGTACCAGACACCATCCCCAGCTCTCTGACTCCGGAGGAACTGTCACTAATTAGGATTCAGTATGGGGTTCCTCCGAAGTACGAGCTGGAGCTTCCCGGGTCGATTGGCCGGGCTAGTGCTCTTCTCCTCGGCTGCTTCTGTTTATACCAAGAAGCTTTTCGCACCGGGCTTTGACTTCCACTTCTATCTTTTGTTATTGCTCTTTTTCGCTTCTTAAACATTTCTTTAGTTTCTGTAGCGCCGAACTCCTTTAGATTTCTGATAGGATTTCTTTCCCTCTGTAATTTAGCTGAAGTTCGGCTAACCCTTTCTTTGTTTAGGAATTTCTATACCTTTAAGCGTCATTCCTCGACAAAGGACTGGTGGTACTTCTCCCCTCAGTTCGGTAGAAAGGGGTTGCTGAAAGGTGCCCCTTCTTCTATCCACAACTGGAAGGAAAGGTACTTCTATGTTCGATGCCCGACCTTGGAGCTGGGGTTGCCCCCCTGGGGCTCCTTGAGGGATTCCGTCCGTCGGGCTTCTAGCCTGGGACAAGATGACCTCAAAGCCTCTAATAAACTCGAGGCTTATCCAGCTCCTCTTCTCTCCAACCTCCTGAAGGAACAACTCTTGTTCAACGTCGGCCTAAGCCCTCTCAACCCTGCCGGTATTTTCATATATATATATATATATTGTCATTCGTTGTTTCCCCTTTCTTCTTGTTCTTTTGCTAAGCTGTGCCGATCTTCTTTCATTGCAGATATGGACATTGATGCAGCTCGAATGCTAGCCTAGGGTCTCAAGACCCACAAAAGGAAAGGCGCAGTATCCTCGGGGGCGGCGAAGAGGGCAAGGGCAGAAGAGACTAGCTCGGCTGCACCTGCCCAGGCGGCCACTGCCATCGACACTCCCTCTGATGCCAAACTCGCAGTCTCCCAGGCCTCTTCAAGGAGCCCCCCGATCGAGGTTCCCGCTCCAGAGGTCTGGCCCAAGGAGGCACCGGGGGTCGAACGGAGAAAGAAAAAGAAGACATTGGCCCGCAAGAGCCGCAACAGCAGGGCTGCCATCGAGGGGCCGATGGCTCCGAAGAAGATCCGGGAGAAAATTCCTTCAACAATAGGAATCTAATAAAGAGATTGGTCGACAGGTGCATCCTGCCCGAGGTCGTCCACAGGATCGTTCATGCCGATCCTGAGCAGCGGGTCTGAGACTCTCTGGGATCCTTTTTCGAGGTAGGTCAATTTATCCTTTCTTCTTCTCGCCTCTTTACTTAGCTTATTCCTCAGCTTTTATATTGACTCCCTGGCCGCTCTTGCAGATTGGACACCAGCTCATCGCCAACATCGAGGTGATGAACAATGTTTGGAAGGAGGCCGCCCAGGTGGAGGAAGGTCGCCTGGCCGAGGCCGTCCGCCTCAAAGAGAAGATCGCCGAGGTCGCGAGTCTCCAAGAGGCACTGTAGGAGGGGCAGACCTCGGCAGACTTAAGGGCCACCTTGGAGGAGGAAAGAAAGAAAGCAGAGGTCGAGGTCTCCGAGTTGATGGGTAGATCCCGTCCCTGGTCTCGGAAGCAATGGTTCGGGCAGTGGAGGAGTTCAAAACCTCCTCCGAGATGAGGGATCTGAAGGTCGAGTTCAGCCAGGCCACCTTCATCAAGAGCTTCGAGCTCTGCCAAGAGAAGGTGGTCGGAAAGTTTTTCGAGCTGGACCTCGACTTCTTGGATGAGGTGTCCGATGATGAAGCCGGGCCTTCTGAAGCTACTGCCGGTCTTCCTCCAGCTGGGACTTCCTCGACTGCCGCGGCTGCCGCAGCCGACCTTTCGGGGGCGCCAAGCTCCCCCACTTCTACTCCAGAGGTCCGAAACTTCTAATTTTGTATTCTTTTTTTTTTGTTGCAACTTTTCTCGTTCTCTTGTACTTAAGAACTATTTAATCAATGAAATCGGATTCTTCTTTACAGAGAGCTCCTTTGTCTTACTCTGCATTCTTTTTCTTCTCTTTTGTTTTCTTACACTGATTTGTATTGTGGTGCTCTTGTCTCCCAATGACAGTGCCCTGCCGAAGCTCTTTCTCTACCACAGGAGATTCCTCTGAAGTCGATGATCCGGGACCTCAGAAGGAAAGTTCGTCACTTGACGAAGAAATCAAAGAAGTTGGATGACGAACTTCATCGACTGAGGAAGAGCCATTCGGAAGTCACTGCGGAGGCTACTTGCTTTCGGGATCTCCACAAAAAGGGCTTCATGGACTACACCCGGAGGAAGGCTGACTTCGTGAAGGAGCTTGAGGAACTCCAAAAATGTGCCAGCGACCGATTTTGGACTCAGACTTCCAAGATCAGCTCCCTTGAGGTCGAGCTGGCGGCTGCACGGGAGAAGATCGGTCAGTTGGAAGGGAGCTTGTCCTGGCTCACGACTCAGGCCGACCACAATCGAGACTGGTCGAAAAAATTTTCGACCTTCAGAAGTAGCTGCAGGATGCCGAGGCGAACTACAACACCTACCGAGTCGGCTGGTGCGGGCAAGTAGACGACTATCGAAGGAAGCTCAAGACGACGACCGACGAGGTTGCCCGCCTTCAGAGGTAGTTGTTTGAGAGAGTCCAGGCCGTCTCTGCACAAGACTCCGATGAGCTCCGCTCCTTAAGGGGGACCATGGAGAACTGTCCGTGGCCCTTGGACAGGAGAAGGCCGAACTACAGCGGCTGAAGATTTAGCTGGCCTACGAGCAGCAGACAGTCAAGGATGTCGAGACGGAGTTCAAAGTTCTAAGGAAGAGGCTTCGAGAGTCGGAGGGTGAAAGCCGGCGGTTCCACCAAATATACGGAAGATGCTGTTAAGAAAGAAAGAACTAGAAGAAGAAGTTGAAAACTTAAAGCAATCCTTGACAATGACTGAAACCGAGAGTTCGAAGTCGGAAGAAGCCGAGCTTCCTTAGAGCTTCTTTTACCTTTTGTTCTTCTATGTATTCTTTTTTTTCTTATCATTTTTTTTTTTGGCCTTCAAAGGCTTTGTAATGCACACTTTACTAATGAAATGAAAAAGAATTTTCTCATTACCTTGTCTATTCTTACTTTGAGTTGTTGTTTATTGAGCTTCTTTCTCTTTTGTCTTGTTCGATGTCGACATTGTTTGAAGGTTCTTGATTGTCGTCGTGTTGATTTGCCCTTTTTGTTCTTGATCGAAGGTCTTTTCGAGGCCACTCGAGTTTGACGCTTCCTCCCGGTGCTCGAGCTTGGGGGCCCGAACTTCTCGTTACCTTGAGAAAGTCAATTTTCTCCTGTCAGTGTTGGGTTCCCTCTTAGAGACTGAGGGTTTTTACGAGAGTCTCCTTCCTTATTGAGACGAGATTCCTTGTGTCTTTGATATAGTTTATTTTTCTCTTATCACTGGCGTGGCTCGTCGCTTTCTCTTTTCTCTCCCTCTTTTTTTTTGTGTTCGAGTGAGGGTTTTCTCTCTGCTCTTAACTGGGTTGTAGGGATTTAGAGGAGCCGTTGAGGAGGTTTTTCTCCTTATTCGGTCTTAAACGATCAGATCTTCGTTTGTGTCAGAACGAGGTTCTCCTCCTGTTCCTGACACAGTCAATTTCAGCTCATGTTAGGATGAGGTTCTCCTCCTGTTCCTAACAGGGCTGTGGGGGCACGTAAGGGCCATTGCAAGGGCCTCTCCCCCATCTGGTCTCTAAATAACTGGCCTTCAACCTTACTCATGTTAGGACGAGGTTCTCCTCCTATTCCTAACATGACTGTGGGGGCGCATAAGAGCCGTTGCAAGGGCCTCTCCCTCCATCCGGTCTCTAAATAACCGGACTTTCGACCTTGCTCATGTTAGGATGAGGTTCTCCTCCTGTTCCTAACATGGCTGTGGGGGCGCATAAGGACCGTTGCAAAGGCCTCTCCCCCCATCTGGTCTCTAAATAATCGAGCCTTCGACTTTGCTCATGTTAGGATGAGGTTCTCCTCCTGTCCCTAACATGGCTGTGGGGCGCATAAGACCGTTGCAAGGGCCTCTCTCTCCATTCGATCTCTAAATAATCGGGCCTTCGACTTTGTTCATGTTAGGACGAGGTTCTCCTCCTGTTCCTATCATGGCTGGAGGGGCGCATAAGGACCGTTGCAAAGGCCTCTCCTCCCATCCGATCTCTAAATAATCGGGCCTTCGTTCGTGTTAGGATGAGATTTTCTCTTTTTTCGACACGCTTAATTTCGATTGTCTAAAAGAGCTACTCCCTGTCGTTACAAGCTCATGCCAAAAGAAAAGATATGCGAATATGAAACTTTTACTTAAGACAAAGTTATTGATAATACACTCATAGATTTTCTGAGTCCCATAGTCGTGGAAGGTCTGCTCCCCATTGGGGTCCTCCAGAGATGGTGTTGATGATCTCGATTGGAGGTCGATCTTCAGGCTATTCTTCCCTCCTTGGCGGTTCTGGCTGTGGTAGGACCCTCGGCTGATCTTTCCTACCCTCAGACTGGCGTCGGATGAATCTGTCGAGCTGACCTCGTCTAATGAGCTCCTTGATCTCATCTCGGAGCTGAATGCACTCCTCAGTGTCATGGCCATGGTCACAATGATAGAGGCAGAACTTGTTAGGGTTGTGCTTCCCGGGGTGCGTGTGCATTGTTTCCGGCCTTGGCAGCTGCTCTCTGACCTCCATCAGCACTTGGGCCTTTGGAGCATTAGAGGGGCGTAGCTGTGGAATCTTCCTGGGGGAGAGCTCCGTCGAACTCTGCGGTCTGGGCTTCTCTGCCTACGAGTTCGGGGAGGAGTGCGGACATGCTTGTGTCTGGGAGGAGTTCGAGAACGTGGCCGAGCTTCACTCGGTCCTTTTTCAACTGCGAGTTTGCTGGAGTCACTCACCTGCCGCTCCTTCGCGGCCTCCTCGTCCTTCAGCTTGAAGGCTTTCTCTGCTCGGGCATATCCTTCGGCCGAGCTAGCAGATCAGTGAAATCTCTGGGATACTTCTTTTCCAAGAAAAATAGAAGATCGTTCTTTTGAAGACCGCTCTTCAGGGCGGCCATTGCAACTGATTGGTCCAAGTTCCAGACCTCCAATGCGGCGGTGTTAAAATGATTAACGTAAGTTCGGATGGATTCTCCCTCTTTCTGCTTGATGTTAATAAGGGACTCCGAACCTCTCCGGGGATGCCGGCTGTTGATGAAATGAGCAACAAACTGGTGGCTCATCTGATCAAAGGAGAAGATAGTACCCATCTTCAGTGTCGAGTATCAATTTTTTGCTGCTCCCTTCAAGGTAGATGGAAAAGCTCGACACAGGATGGCGTCTGGCGCGCCATGGAGCAGCATCATTGTCCGAAAAGTTGATCGGATCTGAGGTCCCATCGTAGCTCTCAAATTGGGAGAGCTTGACGTTTGGTGGGATTGATTCTTGCATAATCATTTGAGAGAAAGGAGGGTCAGAACAGATGTCCTCACCGTAAGCAGTGGGAGCATGGCGGAGCTCTTCGATCCGTCGGTTCATCTCCTGAAATCTTTGATCCAAGAGATCCTCTCGACTGCAAGTCTCGAGGGTCTTCTGGTAGAACGGAAGTAGGGACCCTCCAGGGGTGGAATCGTGATCGGACGGAGGGCTCTCCGCCTTCTGCTTCCCTTTTTTCGGGGAAGACAGGGTGATTGGCCCAAGTGGCTCGTCCGATCGTCAGATTCTGAAACTCCGACGATGCTCTTTCCAACCGCACAGATGCCTGCGACTGTTGCTGCTGCTGCTGCTGCATGGCTTGCACTGCTTCGGTGAGGCCTCTGACCTACTGAATCAGCAAGTCAAACTGCTCCATGCCAACTGCCGTTGCCGGAAGAGGAAGAGCCTGAAAAATTGGAGATGAGATCGGAGCTTGTGGATCTCGCTGAGATCTGGCCATGGAGGCCGTAGATCGCCTGGTGGATGCCTTTCGGGGAGGCATCAGATGAGGATCTGACAGGAGAAGAAGAAAAAAATGTTGAAGAAGATGACCGAAGACAGTCCCGTTGAGTACTCCTTTAAGAACAAGAGTCCTGCGAAGAGACAGCCACCCTTCCTCTAGCGCCAATTCTGTTGATGCAGAATTCTACCGACGTCGGAGAAGCTGGAGTCGAGGGGATCGCGTCCGCCGTTGGGACCTGTAAGGGAAGTCTAAATCGGAGTTGGGGTGCTCCGGCAAGATCCTTCGACGCTCAAGTCAGTACTCTGCCTCAACAGAAATGGAGCACTCGAATGAATTTTAGTAGAGTTTCGAGATAGAGTTTAGAGCTTAGAGAAGAACGTATCTGGGGGTCCCTTTTTATAGACGGAGAGCGTAACTGATTGACAGCGACGTCTGTAACCGTCTGGTAGTGGGCCGTTCGGGGCCACGCGGAGTTTGTTACAGAGAGTAGTGGCGTCAGGGGGCCGTTTAGAGCCACGTGGAGTTGTGTCCGTTGTCGCGACTTGTCAGAGAGTGGTGGGGCCACGTGGAATCTGCTGCAGAGAGTGAAGTGGTGTCCATTGTCGCGACTTGCCGGAGAGTTGGGCCTAATGATCGAAGCTCGGCTGGGACGTCTGATGGAGCGGAATGGCTCTCTGTCTCAGTAATCTAAGAGAAGTTTGGATGTTTTCGAGGTTGCTGACGAGTCCACTGTTGTCGGATGCCTTGAGCGCTGATGCTGCAGGCAGCAGTCATCTACTGTAGAAGTTCGGATGGAGACTTTCTGTTGGAGAAGTTCGGTAAGAGTCCTATTGCTAGAAGAGTCCGTCTGAAATTTGCCTGATATGGAAGCTCATCTGAAGATTGTCCGTCGGAGAGGTCCGGTTTCATGAGGAATCCGACAGAGGATCGTCCGACAATGGAGTTTGGATGGCGCTGTGGAGATTCGTCCGCTGGAGGAGTCTCGAGGACACTGGAAAGGTTGAACGTTGGAGGAGTTCGAGATTCAATTATGTTGTAGAAGTTCGGACGGAGTCCGGCTCTTGTAGGAGTCCAGACAAAGTCCGCTTATTGTAGAAGCTCGGACGAAGATCAGTTGTCGTGGAAGTTTGAATGGAGACTTCTTATTGTAGAAGTCCCGCGGCTGGAGAAGCTCGGTCATTAACGAGGTCCGAAAGAAGTTCGGAGTAGAGATCCGGCTGGTGGAGTCCGTCCGTCATAGAAGTTCATCTGGAATCCATCCGCTGTAGAAGTTCGGCTGGGATCCGCATCTTATAGGAGTTCGGATGAAATCCGGAAGGCGGTCGACTGCCGTAGAAATTGGACGGAGTCTGATTTCTGTAGAAGTCCTACTGTTGGAGAAGCTCGGACATTGACGAAGTCTGAAAGAAGTTCGGAGTAAAGTCGTTCGTGGCTGGAAGAAGTCTAGAAGAGATTCGGAGAATAGTCGATCACTGTAGAAAATCGGCTGATAGTGAAGCTCAGAAAGCATTTGGAGCAGCCCGGTAGATGAATGGAGAGCTCATTATCGGAGAAGTCCGGATAGTATTATGGAAGCTCGGACGGTCGGGGGAGTTCAGAAAGACGTCGCACAAGGTCGGAAGCCGGAAGAGTCCTGGAAAGGATCGGCCTTTTACGAACTTCGGTTGGGATTATTTTATACCCAACAGGAAGGAAGGAGCTGCACAATCATACTAAGATCTTGATGGTGCGGTGCTGTTAGTAGCTCTAAACATCTGATTTTTAAAAGGAGGGAGCATGGGCGTGGTGGCATTGCAGATAAACCGACTCCGGAGAGATCAAGAGCAATTTGGGATTTGAGAATCAAGAAGAAAATGAAGCTGAAGATAACTTCCAAAAATTGGGCTAAAAGACCCGGAGGCATTCCATGTCCCCAGACTATTCTCCATAGAAAAGCCTTTTTTTCAGTGGAGATCGGCCACCGGATCTCCAACTCCAAGATGGTATTGAATGAATCTGGCGGATCCTCCTTCGCTATGCAGAACACGCCGCCGATGAATCTCCTGCCCGTTGGCTTTTGCTTGCCTTTCTCCAGCAAGGCGGATCTTAGAACTTCCACCTAGCTATCCGGTGAGCCCCAAGTTCTAGCGGCCCAAGAAGGACCAAGCCAGTGACACTGACACAAGCAAGCTCGAACCTGCCTGAGATCCAGAGCTTCTCCACCTCATGCCACCAGCATGAGCTTGATGATTAGCTTCTGGAATAGCGAGATTGGCACCAATGCCGCTTTCGTTGGTCCTCTTCTTCATTGCCAGGGGCATACCGAAGAAGCACCAACACCAGATGGCAAAGGTGAGGGTCAACGAAGCGGCAGCATTGATGGTGATGAGGCTATCATGGTCATGGCGGTGGTCTTGTGTAGTCCCGCTTCGCATTGTTACTCGCATATATTTTAAATTAAAAAAAAAAAAAAAAAAAAGATGGTTCCTAATTAGGTTTTGACTGTGTTTGGCATGTAGCTTTTGGAATAGCTTTAGTTTGTTTAAACTACGGCATAACAATATTAATATTTGAGGAGGATAGATTATGGTTCATAAGCTAGTTTTTGTTGTAAGCTTCCTAGTTCAAGGGTTCAAAATCAAAAGCTAGCATGCATTTTTTAGTTCCAAATTTACCCCTTACTTTTTAGCTCCAAATCAATAACTAGCTGTCCTTTTGTATCATTTTGTACATAACAGCTTTCTGACACTGATAATTTTTACCAAATACTTAGACTAACACAGCTACAGCTACAGCTCATAGCTCAGACCATAACTACAGCTCAATATAGCTACAGTTACAGTTGCATGTCAAATACAGCCTTCGTGAAATAGAGTCCGCGCCACAGTATAGAGACAGTGGCAAAAAAGTGTTGTGGCAACCGAAAGTCCATGAAAAAACCAAGAGGCGGAGGGGAAGAAAAAAATTCTTGATGGTATTTTACGGGATGATCGAACAGTTAATTTTATTCTGATTTTAATAAAATTTTAATATACTTTAAGGATGAGATATTATCCTTAAGAGTCTGTTTAGCATAAATCATGAGCCTTACGATTTTGCCTTTCAAAAGATGCTTCATATGGGAAGAATGATCTCTTCCTATATAAACCAAAGTTCTCCTTCACTCACAATCAATGTGAGACTAATGATGTCTTCTTTTTTTCATCGCAACAGCTATAAATTGAATAGTTTTGATTTTTAAAAACTCTTTTTTATTAATTATTTTAAATATCTATATGTGATGAGATCTGTTCACTATTCTTATTTATTATTGAAATCCATCTTATTAGTGATAATTATTTTTATTTTAGAGATCTAAATTTATTCTTAATGATATATTTATATAGATTCTAATTGATCTACAGAAGATCTACAGTAAGTTTATTACTTTAAATAGTGGACCATTCACATCGAAAGAATTTATACATCAAAACTATGTTGTCTCTTGTTTATGGGTTGTTTGATTATTTTGCTTGTTAATTGTCTGAATAGATCGTAGAGATTATTGTTTCTTTATGATATCCCATTTAATTATATATAAAAAAATATTATTATTATTCATTATTGTAATTTTTCTCACGTAAGAAGACCAAGAAGGGGGTCGAGAGGAGACAACCTACTTAAAAAATTGAAAGTAAAAATTTCTCACTTCTATTTTTCTAAAAATAATAATTTTAAAAAGAAACAAAACTAAAATAACTAAACATGCTTTATATATTGCATTTCATGTTTTTATGAAAAAAAGTTACCAAATAAGGCCTTAGTTTATGAAGTGTTTTCTTATATATATATATATATATATATATATTTTTTTTTTTTTTTCTGTGTTGCACCTTTTTGTTTTTTGCTATATTTTTTTGTGATAGAAACGATTCTGATCATTTTTAGACTTCAGTGAATTTTGATCATTTGGAGTTTCACGATTTTATTCTTTAAAGAACATCTTATGAAGAAGAGAATATTTTAATTCATATAAGCTATACTTCTTCTTGACTAATAATCGATGTGAAACTAAAATTACTATTCCTCTATAATAGAAACTATATTTTACCATCTCACCATAAATGTATTTCCTTCATAATTAATATTTATTCATTAACATAATACTTCTGCTATTACTGTATATTTTTTTGTGCATACTTTTTCTCATGAGCATTGTCATGATTTTTTCACCATCAAAAATTTTTTTATGATAAAATTAATTTATCTAACAATGAATTTTTTTCATTCAAAATATTATTTTTTTTATTGTAGCACCACCATGCCAAATGATCACTGCATCATGTGCTCATTGAGGATTTTGGACCCTTTTACCTGTTGTACAGAGACCGGGTTGGGGAAGATATTCCAAAAAAGAAACCAAGGCTAGAGGTGGAATGGGTGAAATGAGTGTGAGACCATGTGGTTTCCCATATAACCTATGAGAAAGTTCCCTCCCCCTCCAGAGAGTGGAAGTGGGGAAGAAAAGTGAGCCAGTCTCTACTTTTCAATAATGCCCTTTGTCTCTGAGTGATTAGCGCGATACATGTACTTTCATGCACATTGCTTCGCGGTTCGATTGGTCTACCAGCTCAGAAATAGATCTGGTCCAACTAAAAGTCCACATCTTCTCTCGCTTAAGACGCCCAACTATGCGTCGAGCATGTCCAGCTCACGGACGCACCATCTCGCCACATCGACCATCACGTGTTTCTGTCGCATTTTGAGTCCAGCTAGCAGCTCACATTTCTATATCAACTTTACTCACTGACAACTGACGGTCTCCTTGTTGACTCGCAAAAAAAAATCCAAACATAATCTTCAAAAGCCGCCTCCCAATCATCAAATGCTCGGAAGCAAAAAGAACTCCTCTCTTTTCCCTGGATCCTTCAACCTCCTTTCCTCTTTGACGCACAGGTAAGCAAGCGTTTTAGATCAGTTTATCTCTTTGTTGGTAGCCAATTTCATGAAGTTGGATTTCTTGTGATGATCTTTCCTCTGTGCAGTCCGAAAGTTCCCCAGCCTCCGTGAAACCTTTCTAGTTGCCACATTATTCATAACTAAATTCCAGAAAAATAGAAGAAAGTACATGCTTCCATGCTCATCTTGTTCATGGAGCCAGCTGAGGTATTTTCATCAAATTCAT
Source organism: Elaeis guineensis (assembly GCF_000442705.2). Lineage (NCBI taxonomy): Eukaryota > Viridiplantae > Streptophyta > Magnoliopsida > Arecales > Arecaceae > Elaeis > Elaeis guineensis. Next base: position 86,507,057 of record NC_025994.2, read on the forward strand.
GCACTGAAATCTGCCCCTGTTTTCTTCTTTGCTGTTTTTGGTTTTTATTTTAGAACTTTTATCAAACAAACGCTTTGGTTAGAAAGCTACTTTTCCCACACCCAGTTACAGAGAATTTTCTAGTTCAACAAGTAGCTCTGTCTTGGAGGTTCCCTTCCTTCTCCTCTGTCCCCTCCTTTCCAATCTATCGCCTTTTGATGCAGATGCCGCCGCTCTCTTTCAGTTTGGTGCAAGTTTTATTTTTGCTAGCCGTAGAGATTGCGTTCTCCTTCATGCCAACCTAGTCGCCTAAATCTGCTCTAAAACCCATGATTCATGCGAAAAAGGTGAAAAGAATACATTCTCTCACACTCTATATATCCTCCTCAATTCCTCGTCAAGGCTAACTTTTAGAGCTTTGACTGTTCCTCATTCCACCTCCTCCTACTACCAACCACATTGGATTAGAGATGCACAAGCCCAGATCATTTTGGTTCCCCATTTTCTTCTGTTCCATTGTCTTCTTTGGTGTTGAAGCTCTGCAAATTCCGCTTGGTTCCAAGCTCTCTGTTGCAAAGCATGACCACTGGATTTCCCCAAATGGGAACTTTGCGTTCGGGTTTTTTAACCGCTCTGATCAGCCTAACCAATATGGAGTTGGTATTCGTTTCAACTCGATGTCGATGCCGTCCCCTGAGCAAGCGCTTGTCTGGGTTGCTGGGGCTCATGTTTCTGTTGGATATAATTCATTTATTCGCCTCACTGAGGCTGGAGATCTCGTTCTCTTTGACTCCTTCAAGGAAGCTGTGGTTTGGAGTAGCAACACTCACAATTCCTCTGTTGCTTCGGCCAGTCTCCGTGATGATGGGAATCTTGTTCTCTTGAATGCACACCAGGATGTTGTTTGGCAGAGCTTTGCTACTCCATCAGATACGCTTCTTCCAGGTCAGAACCTTACCTCCTTGCAGACGCTTCGAGCGGCCAGCTGGAATTTTGTATCGAGTTACTATACTCTGTCAATGGATACTTCTGGCCAGTTGAAACTTAGCTGGGAGACTAATGTCACTTACTGGAAGACCGAGGCCACTTCCTTAAAACCAATTCTTGCTGCTGTCTTCACTGAAGAAGGGGCATTTCAGCTTCTGGACATGAGGTCAAGGCCTGTTTGGTCGAGGTTCGGAGATGATCATAATGATTCCTCTGTGAGTTTCCGGTTTCTAAGGCTAGATGCGGATGGAAATCTCAGAATGTACTCATGGGCTACATATTCCAAGTCATGGAGGAAGGTGTGGCAAGCTGTGGAGAATCAGTGTGATGTCTTTGCTACGTGTGGATTGTCTGGGGTTTGTGTTTTCACTTCATGGGGAAACACGACTTGCGAGTGCCCGTTTGGATCAAACACTTCAAATTTGAACTGTTTGGCTCCATACAACCAGACATGCAGTTCTGGATCAACTATGGTCACACTTAAGCACACATTGTTATATGGAATTTACCCACCAGAGGATTTTATCACTCAGTGTAGCATCGAGCAGTGCTGGAATTCATGCTTACAAGATCCTCGTTGCACGTCAGTAAGTGTTACTAATGATGGTGAGGCTCGGTGCAAAATGAAAAGAACTCGGTTCATAACAGGCTATCAGAACCCCTCTTTGAGATCCATATCCTTTTTTAAGGTCTGCCTGGATCCAATTGCTGTACTACCTCAAAATGTTCCTACATCTTCTTCACCTTCTTCTGCATCTTCTCTGCTTAAAAAATTATCCAAACTCCGCATGTCCTCTGCTGTCGGGCTAGCTTCAGGCATGATTGTTGCCTTTCTAGTATTCCAAATTGGTATATTTCTTTACTTCTTGAAGAGAAGGAAAGCCGCTAAGAACTCGGGACCTGCATGGTACTCATGTCAGAATTCAATTGGTTTGATCTCATTATCCTACTCAGAGCTGAAAGATATAACCAGTAACCTCAAGCACCAGCTTGGTTTGAATCTGTACAAGGGTGTGCTTCCAACCAACCAGGAGGTTGTCATCAAGGAGCTGAAATCTGATGTGGAATGTGGGGAAAACATAGGAGAGATGCAGTTCAGGTCTTGGATTTCGGTATTGGGTGTCATCCACCATAAGAATTTAGTGAAGTTGAAGGGTTACTGTGGCAATTCTGGCCAAAGATTTGTCATATATGAGTTTTTTAAGAATGCTTCAGTTGATAAATGGCTACAAGATGGTAAACTCAGCAGGAGGCTAACTTGGAAGAAAAGGGTGGAGATATGCATAGGAGTGGCTAAAGCATTAGCTTACTTGCATTCTGAGTGCAGGGAGTTTGTCAGCCATGGGAACTTGAGATGGGAGAATGTGGTCCTCGATGAAGAGTTAGAAGCAAAGGTGACTGAATTTGGTCTGATGAGGTTCAGCAGTAATGCCATCCAAAATAGCCAGGAGGCTGAAGTGGATGTGGCGAGGTTTGGTGAAATGATTGTGATTATGGTGAGTGGCCACCAAGGAGAGGCTGATGTATGTAGTTGGGCTTACAAGGAGTGGGTGGAGGATGTGCAGTAAAAGTGGTGGACTCGAGGCTTGGAGGGAAGTTTGATGTAGAAGAGGTGGAACGCATCTTGAGGGTTGCATTTTGGTGCATCCAGCCTGATGCAAGGCTGAGACCCATGATGGGGGAAGTACTGAAAGTGTTGGAAGGTACACTCTCTGTCGATCCTCCACCACCTCTCTACCATTGCTCGAAGCCCCTGGAGGAATCACATTCTATACAGTAAGTCCGTTCCTATAAATGATTAACAGTTCATAATTCAGAAACAGTGGCTTGATTAGGTTGATTCAAGTACAAGATTGACATGGAAAATGATTAGAATGTCAGCAGTTTTTTAAGGGCGTAAATGTATGACAGCTTGAAAGAGAGAGGGATTGGGGATATTGTTCTTGTTGTAGTAATGGTAGGCTAACAATCGCAGAGATTAGTTTGGCATAGGCGAATTTCTGAGCAGCCTAACTGTTAGTACTCGAAGAGTACTGTAACAACTTGCAAGTTATGTGTTTTTGTCTTAAATTTAGAACATGTTCCATTTGTAGAGATGATATGAATTGTTTAATCTGAGTAAGTCTATATGTCCTGTTCCTTATCTAACAGTCTAACACCGATGGGACATCAGCAGATCAAAAATTCATGGTCATTTAAGCATTGAACTCATGGTGTAGGTTATTTAATTCTTGAGCCATTTCCAACCTTAAACATATGTAATTTCACGTCTCCTCGAAACTTTTACAGTCTCATGGTCAATGTTTGTTGATGGTAACTCTTATCAGTCACTTTCCTTCTTAGGTTTATTTATGTATCTTTGGTGAGCTGTGTCTTAAGTTGGATGTTGTGTTGTTTTTTACATTGTGTTTCTTATTAGTCTGTATTTCTTGTAAGTCAGGAAATCTTTGGAAATAATCCATGCTTACCTTTAACCGATCTTGTCCAAGGGTGAGAATTTTGATCCACACCATTTGTTTTCCATCCCTCTCAGCATGAGTTGAATGGATCATGCTTTTTGTTATTATTATTATTGTTGAGTTTATTTTAGCTCGAGGCTGTAAGCTTTTTGCAGTGGTTATCCTGAATTTGGTACTATTTTTTGGCATATGAGGAGTCCAAGCAGTTCCGTTCTTCCAGTATATGCTCTGTATGATACCAAGTTCTTATGATGCTTATTTGGCTGTATATCATGGAAATATTATGTTTGTGAGTGGTGCTTAACAGGTTGCAGTAATGTAGCTTGTAGACATCTAACCTTTCCTGTAAAATATGTGAAAACTGCTTTGAACTTCTATTTAATTTATGTTTCCCTTGCTTGTTCATAAAATTCGGTAACCGATAATGCCGATCTGAAATCTATAAGTTAATTGAGGTTGCTGATTTTTGATAGAAACTGAAAGAAAATATGTAGATTTAATTACATCAATGATTGTGGAAGTGGGACTGCAAAGAGATCGATATTTTGTTGCCCAACCACACTCATCTATATCATTTTTGATAATTGAGCGATAACAACCACTCTATATGATAGCAAGTTGGTGTTGTGGACAAGATTTTGGTCTATAAACCATGCTTCAAACTATAATTTAACTAGCTTAATGGCCATTATCGGCCCTTGCTCCTTGGTGCTGTTGTGATGTCATATATGTTAACCGGCAGTTTGCAAGTGGACCATGCTACACATGTATCCTATGGGCTCCTTGAGTAGCCCGTGTTGGTAGGCAGCTATCATCAGAAGTTGTGGAATAATAAGACTAAAAATCTTTTCTTCAGCTATATCCCCACCATGATGGGCATTATAAAGCGTAACGAGTCATTTGATTATATGCAGTGGCTGTGGAAATTAATGTTTTCACTTGGTAGAGAACCTAAATCACAACTATTTTGATGCATTAAAAATAAGACATATAATATATCTTCTAAGGATATTCTATGTTCGTTACATTCAACTTTTAATTAAAAACAAAAAACAAAAAGTCCATGCTCTAAAATAGTAATATCAGTTAAGGCCAAAATCTTGAAATTTCTTCATTTTTTTTTTGGATTTTGTTTGATCTCAATATAGATTACCCACTACGTTGGCTGATATCTTATCCTTTCTGAATTTTGTTAGGTGCCCAGCACTAGAGGAAAATAATCGATGCCATCACAGATGATTAAACAAGCTATGGTTTGAAGTATATTATGGATGTGCTGATGCAATCAGATGGGTTGGGTTAGCATAGGGCAAATGTTGATCCAAACCCAACTTGTCCACTCGGAGCCCAATGAAGATATTGGTGCCATTTTAGGTTGTGAAGTTTGGTAAGCAGGCCGATCCAAGTTTACGAATTAATCTTTTCATATTATAAAGTTATGATTATGATTCTTCCGGTCACACGGAAAGCATGAAAACATAAAGCATAAATTGTCCGCTTCATCTCCTTCATATTCGGGAAGATAAGCTCAGCTTAAATGAGGAAAGTGAGGAATTTTTTAAGAAAAATAAAGGCTTAGAAGAAGATTTAAGAAGAGGATGATTAGATGGGTAAGAAGATTTTAGGAGAATATGATGTTGACAAAAAAGAATAATGGAAAATAGAATATGACAACCCAACCAAATTGGTTAGAAGAGTGGGGTGGAGAAGATGAAAATATGAAAGCAATTATCGAGATTTGTTGATATTAGATGGAAACTGAAATAGTAGATTAATTATTAAATAGTGTTTGCCGGCATACAATCAGCTAATTAGGAATCAATTCTACATTTTTCAATTCATAAGATGTTATAATGAGAAAAGAAGGCCAAATTTTGAAGAAGAGTGTACGGACCACTCAGGAAGAAAAGAGGCGGTGGGGTTGGATAGCTTTAGAAACTTTCTTTTAACTTATATATGGATGGTTAATGTTACAAAACTAATGGCCAGGCATCTTAATAATGATTCACTTTCATCGATACTAAACAATTGTATATTAATAGATTAACCATCTTAATAAGATATTATAATGAGAAAAGAAGGCCAAATTTTGAAAAGAGTGTACGGACCACTCAGGAAGAAAGGAGGCGGGTGGGGTTGGATAGCTTTAGAACTTTCTTTTAACTTATATATGGATGGTTAATGTTACAAAACTAATGGCCAGGCATCTTAATAATGATTCACTTTCATCAATACTAAAAATTGTATATTAATAGATTAAGCAGAGATATTGGATTCCTAATTTTGGGGTTTTTGAATATTTTTGAATACTTGTATATTTGTATAATTTATTACAACTTCATTACAACCATAGCATTATTTATATAATTTGAACATTCTGAATTTTTGATTTTTTTTAATTAACTTATAATTAATACCATGTGAATATCAATTTTTCTTGCAATTTTTATCTTAGACATGTTCTATATGTAACATCATGTATAACAGTACAAAATTTCATTATTTTTATAATATAGCATCGAGTTGATTAAATATCTTATTGGTTCTCTCCATTATATTTCTTATTCATATGATCTATATAATCAAAAATTCTATGTGCAAAATTGTGAAACATAATTATTTTCAGAGACATTCTATTCTAAATTATTGGTTTGCATCATTTAAATAAAATAAAATGTGATATGATCTTTAATTTAAACGGGATTGTACTTGTTACAATTCAAGATACACCAGGTCTTTGTTTGGGATTTCTGAATTTCCACCTACAAAATTATTTCTTTTGAAAAAAAACTAGAATAGGAGAGTTACTCGTGACCCTACTAATATAACATGAATTTGACAACAAATAGGGATGGCAAATTTTGATACGATATGCGAATTTGACACGAACACGATATGAAAAATTTAGTTCGTATTGAGCTTATGCAGATTCGAGGTCGAAAATGGGTTGATACGATTACGATCCATAAAATTTATATCATTCATACGTGGATTCGTGAATCCGAAATAAACCCGTATAATTCATTTAATATTTTTATAAATTTATTAAAAAATAAATTATTTCTGTCAAGTCCATAATAATCTTGTGATTTTTATATTATGCATTTTGAAGTAGGTGCTTTGATGGTTTTAAGAGGAGACTTGTGGTTTAGTTTATGAATTTTTGTTATGTTGTGTTGGTAAGCTATATTATTGTGTATTTTGTGAACTATTAGTTATTATTTGGTGTTTAAACTTTGCTGATTGATGGAATTTAAGTAAAAATATATTTGTGTTAATATAATTTAGTTACTCTCATATTAAAATAGATTTTGATTGGTGATTGATGCAAGTTTTTAAATATATTTATAATAGGTTTGTTGCACCCCCCATTATGGTTTGTGGTTGGTGTTTATATGAATTTTTTTGCTTGCTTTAATTTATACATATTGATATTTTTTTTAATTTTAATTAAATTTTTAAAAAAATAAATTTATTTAAATTTATTTAAATTTTTTAAAATTTTTATATTAATTTTATTAATCATATCATAAATATATCGTGTTCGTGTCAATCCGACACGATCCGTTTAACAATCAGGTTACGTGGATGATCCATTTAATAAGTAATCCGGATATAAAATGTGAATCTCAATTATTTAATAATCATATTTATATTGAGATTATATGGATCATATTGCAAACGGATTGATTAAATGATCCACGTACATGAATTACCACCCCTGACAACAAGCATTCTTGGGTTTGACATAAACAGGTCCATGATTATAGGTTGGCCAGCGAATCTAATTTTTCAGATAAGTCACGTTCAAGTTTAGATTTCTAATCCATTTTAACCTCTTTAGAACCATTTAATATTCAGGCTTAATCAGGTCGACTCGCGGATCCATTTATGATACGTTGGCTTGTATACGTTGGGTTCACACATAATTGCAGATCCGATCCAGGCTTGACATATTTTTAATTGGGTTAGATAACTTGTTTATTAAATAAATTTTATTCGAGCATTTATTTTTGACTAATCAGTAAAGAGGTCAGTCAAATTGACAGATTTTCTCCAAAATTTGTATCTCAGCCCAATCAAACCTTACTCATTGTCGTCCCCGATAAGAATGATTAGATATCTGGTCAAAAAAATGAATTGAGAGCAGGATATTGCTTTTCTTGCAGCAGCACAAGTGACAGTCAGTTGCAGCAGGCTTGAATTTTTCAGCATTATTATAACAAAACTTTACAGCGTGACAAGTAGAGGGTTGCTGAGTAGATTTTTAATTTTGGTTGTGCTTTCCGGCTACCATACCAGATTGCATACGTCGTTCTAGATAAAAGAAAGTTAATTATAAGCCCACCAAATTTTGGCACAACAACATTTGTCAATTATAACATCACCAAATTTTGGCACACTTACGACATGGCGAGGCTGCAGAATATTCCAAGCAACCAATCTAATATTTATGATGACTTTTCGTAGTGGAAAGAATGAGACGGTGATACTATGCAACTCTCCAGACTCCGTGCGCATTTTGTTTGAGGGAAACATCTCAACCGACTCAATTATTCGATGTGTCGGTCAGAGAAACTGCAAAAATTTACTCTACGCCTCGATCCTCTCTCTTCATTTATCGGTGGTACCGGTAAACTTCAATCCTCCCATTAAAAAAAGTAGTGAAAGTTGGGCTCGGACCGTAGTTAAGTAAATAACTGATTTTATATGCAAAAACTTCTAACATGCATTTTATTTTAATAGAATTAAAGTAAAAACATCAAATTATTTTTTATCAGATGATTGGCGGTATCTCTTTACCATAGCATAAATTTCTTTTCATGTTTTCTCGGTTGGATCCCTAATCACTTTCCAGCGCATATTTAATGCCTGCAGATCAATTTTTTCGTTTGAAAATTTTGAATGACAAAATATTTTTATTTTTTTAAAAAAAATTTGACATCCGTGCATATTATAGACGTAGGATCTCATAATATAAACATAGAATATCATAATTTTTTTAAAAAATAAAAATATTTTTATCATATAAAATTTTTAAATAAAAAAATTGATCAATAGGTATTAAATGTACGTTGAAAAATGATTATTATATGAACCAATCAAGATGATGTATTTCATATCAAATTTTTTACACCATCTGTGCTGTATACGGAACTTCATCTAAAAAAATTGATAGAAAGATCGGTCGGGAAATGTCCACAAGTAGATCCAGTATTACCGATTGTATCTGATGCTATCTAATCATCAATTTTTTACAAGCATACAGAGTCTCAAAAAAATAATAATAATAGTTACGATCTCTCACACTCACGTTGTAAAAGATGAATTCTATCTTTATCTATAAAAAATCAAAAAATCATCTGATAACAATAATTGAGTCCCTCTCGAGGTGAACATTGAAGTCCATGATGTACATTCCATGCGATTGCCACCTATGGTATCACTTATGTTTCTTCCTTGCACGTTCCCACACCACGGCATGTGACCTGATAAATATTCACATCATGAGACTATCATCACAGTCACCGTAACATTAATATTTGTCATTATTTTGTACCATCCTTGTCACCACAACCGACCTCCTTTATCTGATGGTGCGGCACTAGAGTCAAAAATCAAAATCAAGTAGTTGACACGTCCAACTTTCCAAAATGACCAAACCACCCTCCCACAGGAGCCCGGTCCCCAGCGAATCAAAAGTGTCGGTCGCCTCCGCCCCGGGTCACTCCACCCCCTCGAACTCACCCAACTCATCACAAAATTCCGGAAACACCAAAAAAAAAAAAAAAAAAAGAAGAAGAAGAAGAAAGGCCTCACATCTCTCCACACCCCAAACCCACTCCACATGGTCCCACGACTTCGTGTAGAGGGTTTAAAACTGGGTGCCGCCAAAAGAGCGCCACGTAGCTTTAGAACAAGCCAAAAAGAATAAAAAAAGGGCCCCCAGCGGTTCACCCATCCGACGCGGAGCCGCCAAATAGTCTTCGCTTCTTTCTTTCTTTCCTCCTCGCCACGCCCATCGTCCCTCGGAGACCCCGTCAAGGACGCAAGACGGTAAAATTTCCGGGTTTTCTTTCCTTCGGTTGATCAAATTCTAGAGAGCTTTTGTTTGTTTGTTCTGACGGAAAAGAACAAGGGATGGTCTACTCTTTCTTCCGTTAAAAAGAAAGGCGCACTCCCCCCGCTTGGTATAACGTCCCTTTCCAGCTCGGCTCTTCTCGGGCGTTACAAAGTAGTGGCTTTTGGTAGAGCTATCGCTTCCTCCGTCTCTATCTCTCTCGGAGAGCTGAGGGCGAGTCTCCTCCGCTGCGGCCTCGGTGCGGGGGTGAATCTGGAGGCGCCGGCGGGGAATCTGGTGGAGAATTGGAGCAAGTCGGGCTCAAAGGTGAGTCCTTTCTCGGATTTCTCGAAGGAATTGGCTGAATCGAAGCTCATTTGCTAATATATCGTTTCTATTTATGGGAGATTTTGTGGAATGATGAAATATGGCAGAAAAGGGGAAATTCTGGTATTTGTTAATGGTTTTATATGGTAATTAATTTGATGTGAGGGAATGCATCTGGTTTTTGGTAGGAGGAGAGCTTTGAATCCGAGACGATGTGGTGCATCGGCTGCTGATTGGCTGAGGTAGGTCCGTACAAGCTCTTCTTCGCTTTGGTCTCGTGAGAAGAAGCCTGAGCTCCTAAGCAATAGCCATGGAGGCAGAGGGAGAACCGGGGGTCAGTATCAACCTTTCCTTTATTCTGTTGACAAAAACTAATTACGTTTCCTGGAAATTTCAATTCAATGCAATGTAAATTTCCAAAATTTCTATCTTGCCTGTGGTTTTCTCTCTATAAGTTCTCCTGCTGATGGCGTACACAATTGTTACTTCCTTACCCTTTAGACTGAATTATGGTTTCTTGTTTGCTGTATCTGTGAAGAAATCTTTGAAGCATCAGGGCAGTCAGGTCTGCCAGATCTGCGGTGATGGTGTCGGCACGACCGTGGATGGAGATCTTTTTGTTGCGTGTGATGTATGCCGGTTTCCTGTTTGCCGGCCATGCTATGAGTATGAGCGGAAGGATGGGACTCAGTGCTGCCCCCAGTGCAAAACCAAGTACAAGAGGCACAAAGGTTTGGATTTCAGCTTGATATATTGCTTATTTTCGTAGTTGTGGTCTTACTTACCTTCAAAATTTGATCTTTAATAATGTGTGCTCTTTATCCTGACTGAATTTTAGGGAGTCCTGCAATTCGTGGGGAGGAAGGAGATGATGGGGATACTGATGATGTTGGTAGTGACTTCAATTACCCATATGGAAACCAGGATCAGAACCAGAAGATTGCTGACAGAATGCTGAGCTGGCGCATGAACTATGGTCAGAGGGAGAATGTTGGGCCTCCGAAGTTTGATAGTGGGGAGATTCCTCGGGGCCACATCCCTTTCCTCTCTCATAGCCAGCCGGTGTGTCCTTTTACGCTCTAGTGATTCATTCTTTGGCAGTCAAGTTGAGTGATGGAGTAGAGCAATTTTACAACTGTTATTGATATGATCATTTTTTATTTGACTTCCTGCAGGTGTCAGGTGAATTGTCAGGAGCATCTCCTCCTTATCATGTCATGTCTCCTGAAGTGGGTGGCGGTGGAAAGCGTGTGCATCCATTTCCATATGATGTGAATCATTCATGTAAAGAAATTTCTCCTTATGATATCTTATGTTCAGCATTTAGTGTATCTGGATGATTGTGTGTGTTATTCACTGATGATTCTGATAACTAGAACTCTGCCTGTCTTCTTCTTTGATCAGCTAATCCATCAAGGGAGTTCTCTGGCAGTTTCGGAAATGTTGCCTGGAAAGAGAGGGTTGAAGGGTGGAAGATGAAGCAAGACAAAAATACAGTTCCCATGACCAATGGCACCAGTCATGCCCCTTCTGAAGGCAGAGGAATCACGGATATTGATGCATCTACAGAGTATAATATGGAAGATGCCCTATTGTGAGTTTCTCTCTGCTGAAGAAAATCTTACTTAAATCATTAATTTATACTGTTTGATCATGGTCCGGCTCATAATTTCTTAATTAAAAATTTTAACATTACTGATTGTTATTCCAGATATTTCTCACATGATTTTGTCTTGAATCTCTGATATTATTGTGAATTTGTTGAGCACTTCAATTCCGTGCCCATGGAAGTTATTATTTCTTGCCATTTCTGAGTTCGTGTCCGGTATTCGGTCCATATATCTTTTTGATTACATCCATGCCCCCACATTATTATGCATGGGATACTAAAAGAAGGTGATAAGCCTAACTCATCAATACATGTGTTCATCTGGTGCTGTTGCTAAGTTTCTTTTTGTTTAATTGTACATCTTTTTTTGGCAATTTATATACATTTAAATAGCCAAGTATTTGCGTACAGTCTTTCTTACAGGACAAACACATCTGAGGGAAATGATTTAGTTAGATCTTTCAGTGCAATATGTCATCTCTAATGCATTGTTGAATATAAAGTAGTTTGCAATGATTTTAACAACTGTCTTTGGTAGTTCTTTTTTCACTTGAAGATGTGATTGAAATTCTTGAACTTCTTGTTCTATACACTTATTGGGGATTTGATGTAATTAACGTTACTCTGATATTAGAATCCATGTGTCAGTTGTAAACTAAAAGCAACAAAAAGGAAAAAAAAAATATTATATGCGTGCACCATACACTCAATAGAGTAGGTGATTGCTTATGTTTCTTAGGTTTTGCCCACATTTCTAGGTAGGTGCCCAAAACCTAGGTGATGTCCACTTCGTGGTCCTCCAGATGGTGTCTAGGAATTTTAGGGCTTGTTTGTCACTCAGCCATCTATGCAACTGCTTGTAATAACACTATGGTGCCAAACTGCTGGCAGATGACTAAGAATGACTTATGTATACTTATGTTAAGTTCGTCTTAATGTTCTTAAGATTCTTGCATGTAATGGGCATAGCAATAACATGAATACTGGCAATAGAAGCTGTCTAAAACTTCTGTAGTTTATGAAAGAAAGGTAGCTTTCTTATTATTGTCCTAATACACTAAGGTTAGCTGCTTCTACTAGGAAGTATATACGAGCTTTATTTGAGTCTCAATATCTTCTGGTTGCTTTAAAATCTTTTATATTAGCATGGCTAGTATCTAACATCCTTAATTGGGTGCCTTTAGTTTCCAGGGAAACAATGCTGTTTTACAATCCGCTTCTTCGCTTACTGAAATTGCATTCCTATAAATTCTTCATGGTTTCATTCACCATGGATGACTCATGACTGTTTTTCTGAGCTATTTTGTTTGAAATGCAGGAATGATGAAACTCGCCAGCCTCTCTCTAGGAAAGTGTCTATTCCATCATCTAGGATAAATCCATACAGGATGGTCATCGTCTTGCGGCTTGTTATATTGTGCATTTTCTTACATTATCGTATCACAAATCCCGTGCGCAATGCATATGCTTTGTGGTTATTGTCTGTGATATGTGAAATCTGGTTTGCCATGTCATGGATATTAGATCAGTTCCCAAAATGGTTTCCAGTGAACCGTGAGACATATCTTGATAGACTGGTTTTGAGGTGATTTCTTTTTTAGCTATTATAGTAATGATGACCAAGTTTGCAGCACCAAGTCCAGGGTGTTCCTTACTCCATTGTACTTATTCAATGTTCACTTAAAAATAACAGGTTTGACCAAGAAGGTGAACCATCTCAGCTGGCTGCTGTTGACATTTTTGTTAGTACCGTTGACCCTATGAAAGAGCCACCGCTTGTCACTGCCAATACCGTTTTATCTATTCTAGCTGTGGATTACCCTGTTGATAAGGTCTCTTGCTATGTCTCTGATGATGGAGCTGCCATGCTGACATTTGAGGCCATGTCTGAGACCTCAGAATTTGCAAGAAAATGGGTTCCTTTCTGCAAGAAATATAGCATCGAACCCCGAGCTCCAGAATGGTACTTTGCTCAGAAAATTGATTACTTGAAAGATAAAGTTCATCCCTCATTTGTTAAAGATCGCAGAGCTATGAAGGTACACACTAGCATTCTTATCAACTTGTGGTTATCTGTTTTTATTATGTGTCTGTATTAACACCAATTTGTATGATTCAGAGGGAGTATGAAGAGTTTAAGGTTCGCATCAATGGCCTTGTAGCAAAGGCACAAAAAGTTCCTCCAGAGGGATGGATCATGCAAGATGGTACACCTTGGCCCGGAAATAATACCAGAGATCATCCTGGAATGATACAGGTCCATGCATTACTATTGTGAGCTTAATAGATTCAATAATAACCAATAAAGACTGTAATATGTGTTTGTTCTAGTAAAATGGTCATGTTGAAATGTCCATATTGACTACCAGAACCATAATGAGAATCAAAAGTAATCTCCAGCTTATGGTTACCCACACATGCTTGCTTCACATATCTTAAATTAGCAAAAACCTCCAGCACTTCTATCTTTTTCTCTGCATGTTCTTGGTTTGCTTGCTAACTGCTAATAGAGAATGAGGACTTCTTTCTTTAGGTTACTTCCATAAAGCCAATAAAATTGGCTCAATTTACTTTCCAATGTTCTGCAGGTTTTCTTAGGCCAAAGTGGTGGGCTTGACAGTGAGGGCAATGAGCTTCCTCGATTAGTCTATGTGTCCCGTGAGAAACGTCCTGGTTTCCAACATCACAAGAAAGCTGGTGCAATGAATGCTCTAGTAAGCAGTTGACCATGCAATCTTCGAAGTTAATTGCATTTTGATGTTCTGCCTTTGTTAATAAATGTAATATTCCTTCTACAGGTACGTGTCTCAGCAGTCCTTACCAATGGACCATTTTTGTTGAATCTTGACTGTGACCATTACATAAACAACAGTAAGGCATTGAGAGAAGCAATGTGCTTTCTTATGGATCCAAACCTTGGGAAGCATGTTTGCTATGTACAATTTCCACAGAGGTTTGATGGTATTGATAAGAATGATCGTTATGCCAACCGGAATACTGTATTTTTTGATGTAAGTGTAGCGTTTCTTTGTTCAAGCTACTTCATTTTGTTCAAAATTCATTTATATTTTTTCAATGTTGTAAATATTGTGATTGTCAAGTCTCGTTAGTCTATCAGCCTTTTGTTCCTCTAATAAGGGCCTTGGTGTAATGGTAAGGTTACTCCTTTGTAACCTAGGTGTCACAAGTTTGAAACATAGAAACAACCTTCCACATACGGGAGGTAAGACTGTATACTTATGACCCTCCCGAGAACCTGTGGTGCCAAGAGCCTCGTGCGCTAAGATGCCCTTTTTAGGGCAAGGCTGGGTGCAATGATATAGTTGCTCTATTGTAACATGATTGTCGTGGGTCCAAAACATGTAAACAGCCTCTCTGCATGATGGGGTAAGGCTGCATACATCTAATCCTCCATAGAGCCCTACGATGGCCCTGTGCAATATGGGACCCTTTATATTCTTAATGGTCGAGTTTATGCATACCTGGCAATCAAAGATACTTTACAAGCTTGGTATATGGTGACCAGCTTCTACTTGGCCTAAAATTCACAAGTTAATATACTAGCTTGTCACTGATATTCTTTTATTAGATAGATTGGTAATCATCTACTACTTCTAGACCCTCTGATGATGTTTTATTTTCTTCCTTTTCATTCTAGATTAATTTAAGAGGTCTCGATGGCATTCAAGGCCCTGTTTATGTGGGTACAGGATGCGTCTTCAATAGAACAGCTTTATATGGTTATGAACCTCCTATTAAGAACCAACATAAGAAAGCTGGTTTCCTTTCTTTATGCTGTGGGGGTTCGAGGAAGAAGAATTCAACATCAAGAAAGAAGGGTTCGGACAAGAAGAAATCAAGCAAACATGTTGACAATTCTGTACCAGTATTTAATCTGGAAGATATAGAGGAGGGACTTGAAGGTATGTCTAATTTATCACATTTCTTGTTCACTGTCTTATCAGCTATGTTATGCCAAGTAACACCACCATAATTCAGATTTTACGTGCATAAAATTATCTAATAATTTTGGCCAATATTATAAGTATTTTTGCACTTCCATTTAATTCTTGTAAAACATATGGAATTACTTATGATGGGAGAAGGAATTAAATTGTTCGCATGAACAGGTTAGGTGATGTGATTAAGATGCCAACTTAATGGAAAGACACAGTTTGCTTACATCTTCTGCTGATCACTTAATGATTTAATTTTATTCATATCTAAGATTTATCGTGTTGATTTTTCCACTGGAAAGGGTAATTTTTCTTCTTCTAATATTGAAGGAAGAACACAGCAGATTTATAATTTCTGGTTCTTCTTATATTCGTTGTTATTTATTCTGTTCAGTGGCTTTACAAACCTTGCCATCTTTACAAATGTCTGGACTTCACTACCTAAGTCCCATTTCAATGTAGTCTTCTGTATTTCTGTATAGTTTAGTTAGTGACTTTAGTTTGTATTTTGCTCTTTTCAACCTAGTGAGGTGAGATCTTATTGTCTTTCTGTTTCTTGTCTTGGAAAATTTAGGTATTGAATTTGATGATGAGAAATCACTCCTCATGTCACAAATGAGCTTGGAGAAAAGATTTGGTCAATCAAATGTCTTTGTTGCTTCTACACTGATGGAACATGGTGGAGTTCCTCAGTCAGCAACTCCTGAATCTCTGCTAAAAGAAGCTATTCATGTAATTAGCTGTGGTTATGAGGATAAGACAGAGTGGGGAAGTGAGGTATCAAAGCAGCTACTCAAACCTTTTTTATTGGCTTCTCTTTGATAGCCTGTCTTCCTAAAATAAAACTATATTTTCTAGCATCGATCTGTATAGTTGAAACAACTTTATATAGTGACATTGTGCTCTTAGATTTATATTATATCTGGATTCCAGAAAGAAGCTTCTTTATAATCCTTTATTGCTGACCTGAATACTTGCTTCTTGTTGTTGACAACCTCCTCATTACATTAATGTGAAGAAACCTTCTTGTTAATCAATTGTTTTTAGAGTTTTAGATTTTTAATAACTACAGTTGAAAAGCTATTTATTACATTCATTTGGATAAATCTTCTCCTTGATTGATTTGTTTGCATAGATCAAAATTCTTAGTAACCATGTTTCTCAAATTAAAAGAAAAGGGCAACTATTTAGGCTGTCAAGGCTTCCAGGAACTGGCTAGCCAACTAATGATTATTAGTTTTGGCAGCCCCAATTACTAAACAGATGGCAAATATACTTAATAACCTATGGGAGATATTCTATCTATACCTCAAGTCACTAGAAAGTTGTATATTATTTGTAAAAATTGGTGAAATTAGAATCTGTAAAAATTTGTTCCCAAGCATAGTTCTGTAACAAACAAGTTTAAGAAACCAGTGTCCAAGATTGTTTGACAAAAAGAAGTTATCATTCATATGCTAACACATAAACATGAACCTAAACAGGTAGATGCCCAAGTCCAAGAAGAAACAATGATTCATGACATGTTATATGCGATGTGGCCAATGAATGAGTAGCATAGCTGATATAAGCAATTATGCCAATTTAATGACATCGTAGATTAAATATCCCCTTTTCAGTTTGTTGAGGATTTCTCTGTTGCCAGTGTATGTCTTCTGCATTTTGTGTTTTAATTGCAAGTAGTGCCCCTTACCGTCTGTCTATTCTCTTGTAATGTCTCACCCTTTTCAAAGCAGCGAAAATGGCTGGCATAAATAAAATGCTACAGAGATTGGAAATAGGTGTGAGGAGAAACTGGATGAACACCAGAAACATGATATGATCCAGTTAACCTTACCATGTTTTTTTTTTCACTACATTTTGGTTGCAGAAACCTACAATTTTTTTCTCCATATGTAATCAACTGGTTGGATTCTCAATATGCCTGTACTGTTATGACCGTATCTTTGCATAGTCATACTCATTCACTTCCTTTCAAGCTTGAGGTGTGCTCCTCTTTTCTCATTTCTAAAGATGAATCTCCACTGAATATTCAAAAGATGACCATCCACTGAAAAGTAGGTGGAGGTGGATGGGCATAGATGAGTCTAGTTCTTAGACCACTCTTTTTCTTCTTTAAGCCAGCATTGCAGTATTATAGGCTAAGTCGTCAAATCTATTTCCTAGTATATTGGTTTCTAACGGTAGTCCAATTATTAATGCAGATAGGATGGATCTATGGTTCTGTTACAGAAGATATTCTTACTGGTTTCAAGATGCATGCTCGAGGTTGGCGCTCGATCTACTGCATGCCTAAGAGGCCTGCCTTCAAAGGATCAGCTCCCATTAACCTTTCAGATCGTCTGAACCAAGTGCTTCGTTGGGCTCTGGGATCTGTTGAAATTCTTTTCAGCAGGCATTGCCCTATATGGTATGGCTACGGAGGACGATTGAAATTTCTGGAGAGATTTGCATACATCAACACCACAATCTACCCACTTACTTCAATTCCTCTTCTTCTATACTGTACGTTGCCTGCTGTCTGTCTACTCACTGGAAAGTTCATCATCCCTCAGGTATTCACATTCTCTGTTGGATTGTGTTCGTTTTGTTTTATCACACCACAGTTGCTTTTCCTTTGGCTAGAATGTTTTGTAAGCCAATTTCATATCAGAGTCTCTCATGCAGTTTATCAACATGATATGAAAGTGGATCATAAGAATTGTCGTCTGGAAAAAAAAAAAAAAAAAAGAGTAATTTGAGAAACTGGAATATCTTGCAAACCTTCAGACCAGGGACCCTTTTGAAATGAAGCTGTACTTAGGTGATTATACACTACTGAATGATGATCGCTGGTGATTTTTGAATGCAGATCAGCAACTTTGCAAGTATTTGGTTCATCTCTCTCTTCCTTTCCATCTTTGCCACCGGCATACTAGAAATGCGGTGGAGTGGTGTCGGAATTGATGAATGGTGGAGGAATGAACAGTTCTGGGTCATTGGAGGTGTCTCCTCCCATCTCTTTGCTGTGTTCCAAGGCCTTCTTAAAGTGCTTGCAGGTATCGATACCAACTTCACGGTTACCTCCAAGGCATCGGATGAAGAAGGTGACTTTGCTGAGCTCTACATGTTCAAATGGACCACACTTCTGATACCACCAACAACTCTGCTCATTATTAATCTGGTGGGTGTGGTTGCTGGGATCTCTTACGCAATCAACAGTGGCTACCAGTCTTGGGGTCCGCTCTTTGGGAAGCTCTTCTTTGCCTTCTGGGTTATTGTCCATCTCTACCCCTTCCTCAAGGGTCTCATGGGAAAGCAGAACCGAACTCCTACAATTGTCGTGGTCTGGTCCATTCTTCTGGCTTCAATCTTTTCCTTGCTCTGGGTTCGTGTTGATCCATTCACCACAAGAGTGACAGGCCCAGATGTCCAGCAATGTGGGATCAACTGCTAGAATAATGAAGGTTTCGATGAACAAGGGTGCATGAAGATGTATTGTGTGCTTATCAACTGATAGCGAGTGTCAAGTGTTTGTAAATAGAAAGGTTCGAATGTTGGCTATTCTGTAAGTTAAGATCATTATGTTTATTAGAACACTTACGTCGATAATGTTGCATCACATGGAAAAGGAACTATTTGAACTTTTTGAGAACTGTTTGGGAAGTGTGTATGTAGCATCGCTGTTGCATCCGGTGTTGGAGAATTTTCAATAATGTTTGGTTCCGGAATAACAAAAATGGGAATAGTAAAAGTGCCGCTTATAACTTGTGGTTCTATTTGATGTGTTGCATCAACTTTTGTTTGGTTCCACTTTTAGCTTTTCATATTTAAGGAAAACAAAAAGTTTATGTCAAATTTGTCTTTGCCAAGCCAAGTAATAATTAACGAAAGTTAGACTTGTTCGTTGGCCGGGCAGAGCTTGTCCAAAAGTTCACATACTTTTCTTAGGTCCAGGCCCAGTCTCGTCCTTGGGCCTAGCTTTTAGGTGCAAGATCGGGACAGACCTCGGATTACATAACCATTTTTATTTTTTTAACAAAATATTAAAAATATTTAAAAAATTGAAAAATCACTAAATATGAATAATTAAATATAACTAATATTCTATACCATATTATTATCTCGTTTAGTTTATATATCAACAATAATTGTGTGCAAACATATCAGATATAAATAAATATCCGAAGAGAAAAATGGTGATGGGCTTAGGCTGGGCTTTAACCCATGAGCTCGAGCCTGATTTGTTGATTAAATAGAGTAATTCTTTGTGCACCGCAGACGGTGTAGAAAATTCGATGTGGAGTACATCGTCTTATCCGATGGTCCACATAGTCATCATTTTTCAATGCGTATTTAATGCTTTGCAAGTCGGCTTTTGTACGATAAAAATATTCCTGTCTCGGACGTCATATTTTGGCCTCGGATATCATAATATCATCTCGGATGTTATAATTTTTTTTCAAAGAACTAAAGTATTTTCATCGTTTAAAATTTTTTATAATAAAAATATTCCTACTTATTGTAAAAAAATTATGACATCCAAGATTTTGCCTCGGATGTTATAATATCACCTCAGACGTCATAATATGATAAGGATATTTTTGTCCAATCATTTTTCAATGTGCATTTAATATCCGTAGGTCAATTTTTTCATCTAAAATTTTGAATGATGAAAATATTCTTATGCTATGAAAAAATTATGACATCTGACGTAAATATTATGATATCCTGCAGGTCGGATATCGTAATTTCTGACAAAAGATGAAGATATTTTTATCATATAAAATTTTTAAATAAAAAAATTGTTCTATAAATATTAAATGTATGTTGAAAAATAAAGATTATATAGACTAATCGAATGAGATGATGCACTCAACGTCAGATTTTCTACACTGCCCCGTCGTGCAGAAAGAATTTTTTTTATTAAATAGGCCTATTTTGCATGCTGGACTTAGGCTGAGCTTTGGTCCGAGCCTGTCCAAAAAGCTCCAGGCTCGAATGAGCTAGATGGCTCATGAACAGGTCTACTAAGAGTTTTTGCTTGCAATAGTTGTGCTTGTCACATAAGTTCGATCCATATATCTATTCCTTCGTTATATCTCAGCTATTTAGCAGGTATAAGATTTATTCTAAGCTTTATATGTGTAAATTAAATGTGACCTACTTGGTTAATCAGTATCTTTCAATCTAAATTGAAAAACGGTGCAGTCCAGTCCTGGTAGCTTCTTGTCGACAAGATCATCCATCTTTGTTTGCTGCACAACTGGGGTCTCTCATTAAAACCCTCAAGGATTGCACCGAACAAAGATTTTCCAAAATATTGGTGCAGGTGCAAAATTATTCTTCTAATAATTGAAGATTTTGATTGTACCAAAAAAGCAAAATTGAAGATTTTGAAATCAAGGTTGCATTGTTCCTGGCATGCATGCATCATCAGCACTATGGTGGCTTAGCTAACTGGCTTACTGTATTAAAAGGACTAGGTATAAAAACAGCCGATTTGTTCTATAATATTTTAATCTACTGTGGCATTTGCATCAAAAATCAAAGGCCATGCACAATTTGATGCTGTTAAAGTAGGGCTATGGTGGCTTCCCTCCCCTCAGGGTTCGTTGGTCCTTTGTTCTTAGGTGAGTACCATATTGGTTTGATTACAACTTGGTTTGGTTCTTCAAACCAACGTGAAGTCATGATAGGTGGGACGATTAAACCGATGCTGCCCTGAAATTTTTTGACATCTTTAAGGTTAAAGATAGACCAAAGATGCTCTGCGCCTTGCCACGCCTTATTTTTTTCGAAATTTCAGTGGCTTCTTTTAGCATTAAATAAAACCTTGTACATAGTCTGGAAATTGATCCCATGGATTTATGTAATTTTGTTGATATCAATCCTTTCATGGATAGTTCATCCTTTAGTCTATTTGTGACAACCTAGTAATGAATGAGAACGCCAACGTATCTTTAAACTACAAAAGGTGAAAGAATGCAATTTTTTGTTTTATAATGGCCATCTAGCCACTTGAAGGATAAATGTTAACTCCAATCTAACTGCTTAATTTTTGTACCTTCTTCTGAGAGCGGCTCCATGTATTCCAATATAATCAGCTAACCTTCAAAGAAACTTGAAGTATCAAATTGAAGAATTTGAGGCATGATGTCCGAACTAAATGTTTGTATTTGCATCATAGATTTCAATTTGTTGGTACATGTTTATCCTGGTAACAATTATCCAGTGGTTTTTGATTCGCTTATAGATGCAGATGTATTAGAACGTAGTAATGTAAGCTATATGGGGCTTTATGTTTTCATACAACCCCCAAAAGAAAGAGGTAATATTGCCTAATAAGATCTCATGAAATTGTCTCGAGAAAAAGGAAGAAAAATACTCAATTAACTACTATGGTATCCCCGGTGGGATTAATCTTATCACGATTCTATAGCCTTCAATCATATCATACAAATGCTTGCATGCCATTGCTCATTCTGTTGACGCATAATGGTGGTAGCAAAAGAAAATGTAAAATTGAGGAAGAGCAACAGCCACATTTATACATTCTCCTTGCAGAAGTGGTTTCTAAGAAAATAATATAGTGGAATATTAAAGTTGGTAGCCTATGGTGATAGAATATGTCCCCTATAGATGCGTAGAAGTGATTTCTAAGAACATAATATAGTGGAAAAAGATAAGGGTGTTTAGTTAGCCATTAAAAAAATATATTTTTTTTATTTTTTAATTTTTAAAAAATAAAAATCTAAAAACAGGTAACATCATGAAAAATAAAAATTAAAAATTAAAATAATTAAAATAATTACTTTATATGCGAAACAAAAATTCTTTACTTTCTAAAATTTATTTATTTTTTTTTTTTTACTTCCATATATATCTAAAACGTCAAACCAAAAAGTAAAGAGTCCGAATCCTTTTCTCTCGTCGAGCTCTTCACCTCCCCCATCCCTTTCTCCCTCCCTTTTTAAACCCTTTTTTCTCATCGAGCTCTTCACCCGCCGTCTTCAAATATTGCTTTTTGCTTTATAGCAACGTAATTACCAGACATACTTTTTATTTTTTTTATTTTTACTCAATAGTAAAAATAAAAAAAATAAAAAATATATTTTAAAAATTAAAAATCAAAAAGTGTAACCAAACGCATCCTAAGGATGCATTTGATTAGCCATTAAAAAAATATTTTTTTATTTTTTGATTTTAAAAATAAAAATCAAAAAGTAATGTTCTGTAATATCATGAAAAGCAAAAAGTAAAAATTAAAAAAATCAAAATAATTGCTTTATATATAAAGTAAATTTTTTTTACTTTTCAAAATTTATTTTTTTACTTTTTTTGCTTCTCCACATCTAAAATGTCAAATCAAAAAGTAAAGAACCCGAATCCTTCTCTCCCGTCGAGCTCTTCACCTCCTCATCCCCTTCTCCTTCCCTTCCTGAACTTTTCTGTCTCGTCGAGCTCTTCACCTGCTGTCTCTAAATATTATTTTTTACTTTATAGCAATATAGTTATCAAATATATTTTTTATTTTTATTTAGTAGTAAAAATTAAAAAATAAAAAATATTTTTTAAAAATTAAAAATTAAAAAGTATAACCAAACGGTTCCTTGGAGCCCATGACGACGTGTATGTTCTCTCATGGATGTGTAAGTGGATGGTAACATGGGTTGTGGTTATTTATAGTAATAAATTTCTTTTTTTTTTTTTTCCAGCACACCGGTTGCTGGCTGTAAGAACTAACGTACGCATAAATAAAAATGCTTCTTTCATGAAAGTTGATAAACTAAGTCATAACATCAAAATACAAGTTGATAAACTAAGTCATAACATCAAAATACACGCCCACCGTGGAGCTCAAACCCACGACCACAAGGTTAAGAGCTGGACATAATCAATTCCGCCCCAATATTTTTAACTTAAATTATCCAACCTATACCACCGACCGAAGGTTTTTTGTATTCGTGCATAGACATAATTCCAGCACTTTGGGGGTGTGGGTGTCGGGATCACGGAAGGAAAATTTTGACCACTTGATTTGCCACTCCGCATATGTAGGATACTTGGGATGCAGAGAACACCCATTTCCATTGCCTTACATCCATCAATAATAGGGTTGCATGTTTTACTAAATGACGATTTTTACAAAAATCCTGTAAAAAATAGTAGAAGATTCTCCTTCCAACCATATTTACGATGGCTAAAATCAAACTATGATGCATTTGACACCATTCCTAGCAGTTACAAGTGTGACAAATGATACAAAGTTAAAAGGATAATATCCTACCAACAACCCGTAAGAGTCGGCTATCATGATCTCTGATCATATACGTACCAGTTTGCTCTTTTTGCACAACTACATCAAAATTGCACCTTGTTGTTTACCAATTTGCACAAGATAGTAGTTATCCAAGTTAATGGATAAAATTATCCTCCTTTCAAAAAGTACCTGCACAACAACAATGCATGATTTGTTTACCCAAAAAAAAGCAATACATGATTTTTTTAATAGTAACATAATGTGGTATATGGCCAATTCATACAAACTATAAGTTTTCTTAACTTATATAACAATATATACTTTTTTTTGATAAGAATTGTATAATATATAATAATATTTTTTGATAGAAGTTTTTTTTTTTTGATAGAAGAAGTGGATTGAGAGGTTGACCGGTGTAGGACGTGACCATAAAGATCCTCAACGAACATCGGAGAAATTAATTCTCTCATTTAATCGAGTCTCGCGAGCTCGAGCTGTGGATGTGGAAGATGAAATTAACGGCGCACGACCAACTATCCTACCACATGCATGATAAATATGAAGTGTTTGCATTACAAAACTTATGCCCAGTGCTTCTGGAAAAAAAAAAAAGATAACCCATAAGTTGGCAATAAAAATAGAAGTGAACAAAAAGTTACAACATAACATGAACGGAGCGCACACACCGCTAAGTAAAAACTATACACAACAACCACGCTATAAACTATACATGCCATACATACTACTAAGTAAAAGCTGTTGATGAAAATTAGTTCTAGGATATGTAATGGGTCTGATTAAAATGCTTAGCCACCCAACTTGTTGATTGATTATCAAATTCTGTGATTTTAAGACTTTTCGGCAGGAACCATAACCGGCAACACCTAAAGATAAGGTCCTCCTATAAAGATGAATGAAAATGGAACAGCATATACGCAATTATTCTCCTCTACTGAGTTTTTTAATTTGGTATAACTCCTGCAATACAGCAAATAAAGCATGTGGAGTTGAATTCTTTTTTTCACATCTACAAGGTTAATAGCATTTCTTTTTGTGTTTCCATCCACACCATCAATTTCCTTGGCGCATCCATCAACGGTCGCGGTCGCTCAGCAATATCAGACGGTCCTGCATAACGTTATCGGGTGTTTTTCAGACAGGCACACCGGAAACGTAACACCCACCCACATCATGACACCACCACGCCTCCCATTTAAACGACCCGAGCCGACCCCACTTTCTATTTAATCCAACGGGTCCTTAACGACGATTTCTTCCCATGTCTTCTTATCTTTCCCGCCCACTGCCACTCTCCTTCCCCTTCTTTCGCCCGCGGGTCGGGGCCTTGCTCATCGCCGTCGCCGTCCGTGCGCTTCCACCGTCTCCACGGCCGCCCCCCTCCCCCCTCTTTCGCCCGCGGGTTGGGGCCTTGCTCATTACCGTCGCTGTCGCCGTCCGTCCGCTGCAACCATCTCCGCGGCCGCCTCCATGGAGGAGAATAGTGACGCGGAAAACAACATCAGCGTTGGTGTATCTTGCAAGAAGAACCAAATCGAGGTCCAATACCAAGAAGTTCCTCTTCTTCTACGTTAGTCTTGCCAATGTGAGCACTCCCTGTGTCTTTCCCGTATATGTTTAAAGATCGACTAGCTCTCTATGCCTACTTTTGTTTTGTCTTGTCTCATCTTTCTTTAAGTCTGTTTGTATCTTCAAAAGAATCTCCTGTCCTGATATTTTTGCATTTGAGCTGTTGGCCAGCAATTCTTTCTTTTGATATTTGAATTCTGGATTCGGATCCCTCTTTCTTGAAAGAGAGTTTATTTCTTTAAAAGAAAATCTTACTTGCTATTTTTGGATTTGATCTTTTGGCTATACCTTTAACTAGAATTAAAGTTGCCGGGTTTTATTAGGGTACAGTTCTTTTGATTCTTGAATTCTTGATTCGGATCCCTGTATCTTGGGAGAGATGTCTATGCGCAGCGTGCTTGTTTTTTTTTGAAAGAAACCCTTTTCTTGCTATTTTTGGATTTTAGCTGTTGGCTATAGCTTTAATTGGAAGTTAGGGTTTGTAATTCTTTTTTTTTTTTGGTTCTTGAATTCTTGATTCGGATCCCTCTTCCCTGAAAGACGCTTCTCTACATCAATGTGTCTGGTTCTTTAGAAAAAAACCCTTCCTTGCTCCTTTGGGACATGGTCGCCCGGTTTTATTAGGGCATGGTTTTTTTCTTTTAGTTTCGAATTCTTGATTCGGATACCTGCATCTAGGAAGAGGTAAACCCTTTTCTTGTTTTTTTTTCCCTTTTTTTTTCCCGAATTGAGCTGTTGGCTTGAGCTTTTGTTGGAGTTAGGCTTTCCGGTTCTTATTGTGGTTCGTTCTTTCAGTTGATTCTCGATTCTCGAATTTATTCGGCACCCAGTTTCTCGGTCCAGTGGTTTCCAGCGTTAAAGTTGACTTTCTGAAAGCTGGACTATCGAAACTTTCCAACATTCTTTAGTTGTCGATCTGATAACTGGAGCGTCCAGCTACTTTGTTTTTTGGTCTAGGGTTCTTTGGTTCAGGATCTGATAACCGAAGCTTAAAGCTACTTGTATTGATTTTTCGAAAGATTTGTGTCCTTTTTGCACTTTTTGTCAAGTGTATTTCGTTTTTCTTTTATGATCTTTATCATGATATTTGTTCTGTCTGATTGCATTCATTCACAGAGATGTATGCAGCAGCATAATAAGGTTGAGCTTCTGGCTTTGAGCTAGTTCTCCTCGTTAGTTTTTAATAACTTATGGCATGCTTAGATCTTTCTTATATGGATTAGTTGAGTGGTATGACATGTCTCGATCTTTATTTAAATTATACGTTACTATTTTTTTGGTTTCGATCATCTCATTTCATCGGAATTAGGATACTTAGAGTAATCTGGTATCAACACAATGATGAAAAGATCTGCTTTAGATTTTTTTTCTTTCATTTAATTTATTCAACTTACTTAAAAAAAAAAAGAAGAGAAAACCACCGTATTGTGAGTACAACTTGCTATTTTTGGATGGGTAAAAGATAAGTTCTTCAATATACCTTTTTTTTTAATCTGCATCCATTCATTAAATAATGGTAGATGAAAAACACCTACACATTTTGTGTGCTAATTTTTTTTGATAATCCATCGTGAATACCTTCTCCTTGCATTCAAATGTTGATCACAGGTAGAGGATTCTATAAGTTCTCCAACTGGTTACACTATAAGGTTGTAAACAAGGTAATGTGATGGATGCCTTTGCTTATTTGTGTGAATTAAAGTGTATATATCTGTAGAGACTTCCACTTCAATTTTGCATAGGTGTTGCTCGAATCTTTTAGACACCTACAATAGGACTTCCTTCAATGGATTCTTTCAGATGACATGATCAAGAGGATGCCTCATCCTTCATCAGGAATAATGGTTAGATTACCTTAGATCAGTCCGATCTCATATTTTTTGTGATTGATGTTTCAGAAATCTTTAAGATTGGAACTGGACTTTAGGGACCTATTTGTTTGGGGGATAATGTTGTCTGGTCAGGGGATAATTATGTTATCAGAAATCCACATGGACATAGGTCCTTACCTACTTGGTATGCATGGAATGATCAGCTTCATTTTTTATGTGAATCAGTGGCTTGATGTCACTATACGTAACTTCAAAAGGAGGACTATTATTGGCCACAGCGTTTGCCATACCGTGCCGAACCATCCGGTACATTCCGTATCGTATCGGACCGGCAGAGAACCGGCACGATTCAGCCGGTAAATTCGGTACACCGGCGGTACGGAAGGAAAAAAAAGCAAAAGTGAGAAAAGGAGAGAGAGGAGGAGAGGGAGGGAGGTGGGAGTCGTCGGAGGCCGACGGTGGCTGGCTGTGGCCGTCGGAGGGTTTTCAAGTCCCATATTGCTTGATAGGGCTTTCAAGAGAGTAAAAAAGAGGGAGAGAGAGCGCTCGGGAGGGGGGAGAAGGGACCTACTGGACAGATGGCGCCTCTGTCGCGAGGCCCTCGACGAGCCAACGCCGACGGCCTGAGGGCGGTCGAGCGGACGGAGCCGCGGAGGGGCTCCGCCCCCTTCTTCTTTTTCGAAACAGACGATCGTCTGTTTGGGTTTTTTTTTTTGGTTTTAAACTCATGAATTCGGCAACTGGGTTGCCGACTTAAGATTTTTTTTAGAAAAAAAACAAAAATCATGAAGCCGGCAAACTATTTGCCGGCTTCATTTCAAACTATCTTTTTTAAAAAAACTCGCGAAATAGGGGCGACACTTCTGTTTCACATCCGTGGCGCTGCGCGCGCGGACTGCACCCTTCGACGGCCAGCTGGAGGCCGTCTGGTGGCCCCGTCGGCTCCTTCCCCTCCCTCTTTTTCTTTCTTCCTCCTTCTCTCTCTATTTCTCTCTCTCTCTCTTTTTCTTCTTCCGGTTTGGGTCCGCTTGCCTTCGTCGGTTCGGTACGGTACGAAACCGTACCACCGACTGGCCGGTACGGCCGGCGGTACCAGTTCAGCATACCTTGATTGGCCATCTATGCATCCCATTTGAATTAATTTTCTACTATATGTTGCAGGCTTTTTACTGCAAAACAGACTGGATAATCCTGCTTAGTCTCTTAAATAGGCTAGATTCACCCTCTATCTTAAATAGGATTCTTGTGAATAACAGGTATGGGGACTTTGATGTATGAAAGCTCATTACTTGTCATCATCCATGTGATGATTGTCATTAGCTGTGATGTCTATGTCTGTGCTTGTATCTTTGTATATTCCCATGCTTGTGTAATTTCTCAAGTGTTGGGGGATAATACCTCTATCGCTTAAGAAGGGTATTCTAATGGTGTTAAAATGTAGACGAGGTTTGGCAACGAGTTCATTGACTCTGCACATGCATACTTAAAAGGGAAGTGCGATTGTGTTCCTTTGCAAACATCTCCGTCATTGTATATAAATGCATGTGCACTTGTATAAGCACACATGCATATGCATGGGTACATTCATGTGCTTGGCCGTGGGTGTGACTTCTTGTTGAAGTTGACTCGGGGGATTAATAAGGATCACTATCTGATGCTTATGCCAGAACCAATATTATCATCCATCTAACACCGTTGTTTCTGTTGGCTGAGCTAGCCTTAGTAATGTCAATGAAGAATTTGCAAAAATGGTAAATTTAGTGTACATGAGTTTTTCAGCAGACTAGATCTTGGAAAAGCTTATCGTGAGATAGACTTTGAAATTATACAGTACATGTTTGCGAGCATATACACAGATGGTGGTGGAGACTTTTTGGCAGTTACACCAAGAAGGCTGGTAACTAGTTCCAATCGTGTGGTGCGTGGCGGTTCATTGTTTTGTTTGTTGTTAACCACCTACAATATTGACATGTTCTGTTCACATTGCAATCATGAGGGATTGGTTTGAAATATGTTTTTTCTGGACAAATCAGTTTTAGCTATGTCGTTTATGTTTGTCTAGCTCTTATATAGATGTATCTTATGCATCAGTGATGGGGTGTTTGTGTAACTTTGGTTTTGTAGATGTCATGACTCAGCCTGTTCATGCGTGGCTTTTGATGATTTTATTTTACTTGGTAATTATTCCATGTTTCTGCAATGCTTGATAACAAATATGCTCTTCCAATCCTTCATCTTCTTGAAATCTTAGTAGGCCAAGAATAACCTGAGTAGTTGAGATAGTGTCAGAATTGGGTCTTCAAATATCAACCTGCCTCAACACTAACCAGAAAGTTATCTATCTTTTGGGTGTATATCTGGTTGACTCAAAAGTTTCAGATAATGTATTAGTGTGTTCTTCTGGTCCATTGCATCCATTTAGCTTATTTTTGTTTATTAGTCTTTCAAATGATCCATATGTTGAATGCAATGATTGTTTAATTGATGCAAAATCATAAGTTGAGGGTCCATTGGCACAAAAAGATGTGAATAGGAACATAATCGCTTAAGTCTGCATAAATTCCTTTGTATCAATCCTACTGCAATAGTTGTGACTTGTTAGTTCTCTTATAATATTTCTAACGCATCTGATCTCATTTGCTATTGCCTTCCTGTGGCTGAACTTTTATCATTATTAGTTCTTTATGGTACTGCTATGTCAATTTTGTCTTGTTTTCCTTCCATCCCTCCCTCACGAAACAATGTTTGCAACTATATAATTTATTGTATAAGTGACCTTTATCAGATTTATATTTCTTGTCTTAAATTCACACTGAATTCTTGAACTAATGGATGCTTTATTTTTCTTTGTTTAGGCAATGCATGATATGCTTTAGCACCAGATAAATGGGTCCTCCCTCTTTCTCTTGGAGCCAATACCATGACAATGGAGGTGAGACTGAACCTCTAACAAGGAGCATAAGAGGAGGGAGAACTCCCGCCAAAACATCTGCAGCTACATCTATGAGGACTTTGTCTGTGGCTAAGATCATGTGACTGTGGCTGGACCTCCGCCTCCTTGCCAATCTCCTCATTTCTCGCCTCAATCTATATTGCCCACTCTCTGGTAATCTAATTCACTGCCCCTTTTATGGATTTCTGTCTATTAAATTATTGGCTGGAATATATGATCTTTTGGCTAGGCCTTGGATTCTTTCATTGAGTGGCTATGCATAACTACTGCTGCCACGGCTATGAGTCTGTGACCATTACTACTAAGATTAACTTTAATGTTGGTGGTTATAATTTGAAAGCTTGCCAATCAAATTTATCATCTTCAAGGTTTCCCAAAATTGTTCAACTATATTAATTAGATCTTACTTGTTACCAATTGGAATTTGAGACACCTACCGGAGGAAGTTCTTGATGCCCTTGTTTGTTGGGTACTTATTTGTTTCTTTTTATTGCTTGAGATAAGTAAGATGCTGATGGTTTGTAACAATGCAAGTATGTTGAAGGTAAGCATTCCTCCTTGGAACTAGTGCACCCTGTTCCTTACTAGCCATATCAGGGAAATGGCTTGTCAACTCTTGACGTCTCAAAAATAAGATTTTACAAGATTGATAGCATGTGTTCAGCTGGTAATGTAACAGATAATTGATTTGGGATTAGTGTAAGAGGATTAATTGATGGTATGGAAGGCTGAATAGAGATTCTTGTTTTGGAGCCATGAGGGTTAAGAATTCAATAAAAGTCGAGGATGTGATGGAAGAATTGAATGGGATTAGTATAAGAGGGTTCATTTATGTTACAAGCATGGGTTTGAATGGAAAAACAGAAAGTATGTGAGAAAAGTGAATGGATAAGAGAAAATAGAATTGAACGAACCTTTACAGATCTTACAATAGCAAATTGCCTAGAGTTCACCCTTAGGGTTTTCATGATTTAATTTTTTTTGAAGCATGGTGTCACATCAAGTATGAAAGATAAAAACTTTTGCTTCATTTCTCAAAATCTGAAGTATATGATGCAACAGAGAGTGTGTGTGTGTCTATATATATATATATCTATATATCTCTCTCTCTCTCTCTCTCTCTATATATATATATATATATATATATATCTATGTATGTATATGTATATGTATGTACGTATATGTATATATATATTTGTATGTGTATATGTATATGTATATATTTGTATGTATTTGTATGTGTGTGTGTGTGTATATATATATATGTATATATGTATGTATATGTGTGTGTGTACTTCTTCTTTTGCTTCTTCTCCTCCTCCTTTTTCGTCTCCTTCTTCTTTCTCTTCTGCTGCTTTATCTTCCTCTTCTCCTCCCTCTCCTCCTCCCTCCCCTTCTTCCTCCTCTTCCTCCTCCCTCCTCCCTCCTCTTCTTCTTCCTCTTCCTCCTCCTCCTCTTCTTCCTCTTCCTTTTCCTCTTCTTCTTTCCTGTGCTTCTCTTCTTCTTCCTCCTCCTCTTCTTCTTCCTCCTCCTCTTCTTCTCCTTCTCCTTCACCTTCTTCTCCTCCTCCTCCTCCTTCCTTGTTTTCCATCTTGTTCTCCTCCTCTTCCTTTTTCGCCTCCTCCTCTTCCTCCTCCTTCTTCTTCTTCTCTATCTTTTACTCTCTCCTTCTTGTTTTTTTTTTCCTTCTCCTTCTTCTTCTGCTTTAGCTTCTTCTTTTGCTGCTTCTCCTACTTCTTCTTCTTCTTCTCCTTCATTTTCTTCTTCATTCTGCTTCTTCTTGTTCTTTCTTGTTCTCCTTCTCCTTCTCCTTCTTCTCCACCCTTTTCCCCTGCTTTTGCTTCTTCTTCTTCTTCCTGCTTCATCTCCTCCTCCTTATTCCTTCTCCTCCTCCTCGTTCTCCTCTGTCTCATTTTTGGTCTCAATATTTGCTGTGCCGGTATTGGGGCTTGGATTGGTTGCTATGGTTTGTATGCCCCTGTGCCAAGTCCAAACTGACACAGCAGAGAGGGTGGGGGGGAGAGAGAGAATGGGAGAGAGGAAAAGAGAGAGGGAAGGTAGAGGGAAAGGGAAGAATGGAGGGAGAGAGTTTGTGAAGGCTGGTAAAGCCCATAACAACATGGCACTGAGGGCGAGCGAGAGGAAGAACATGAGAGAGGAAAAGAGTGAGAGAGAGAGGGACTCTGCCTTCCTTTCGATTGAAATGTGGTTGCTGATTTCATTAGAAATTGACAAAATAAAAAAGAAACAGGAGCTTCCGCCCATGTTATGATTGGGAGTAGGGTAGAGCCCCTCCTTCCACTCTCCGACGGCCTCGGTGCCCTCTGGTGACCTTGTCTCTCTCCCCCCTCCCCCTCTTTTTCTCTATTTCCTTCTTCCTCTCCCTCTCCATCGATTTCTTGTTTCGAATGCCAGAACTGTTCAGGTCGGCGGCCATCATGTGGCTCTGTACGTTCCAAATCGGGCTGTTTGGGATGGTTCCACAATTCTTGCTTCTTCTTCTTCTTCTCCTCATCCTCCTCCATCTCCTTCTTCTACTTCTGCTTCTTCTTCTGCTCCTTCATTCTTCTTCTGGTTCTTCTTCTACATCTACTCCTCCTTTTCCTTCTCCTTCTCCTTCTTCTTTCTTATGCTGCTTCCTCTTCTGCTGCTTGTGCTTCTTC